>NW_021144848.1:2189052-2489052 GCF_900634775.1 Gouania willdenowi
TCCTCGTCCACCAGCACGTCCTTCCCGTCTGGCCTGACCATGGAGTATACCCAGGACCTGCACCTGAAGATGAGCAAGAAGATAGCCCAGCTAACCAAGGTAGGAAGGCCATTATTCTCCTCTCCATCCGAGCTGGATCTCAGGTACCAAATCACAGAAGTCCGTTAGAAAATCCGCCTTTTTACCATTTATGATCACCTTTTATTGAAAAAAACTCATACATATATCCATATATAATTTTCCTCCATAAGTGTTCTATAAATACACAATTCGGCTTTAATTAAATTAATAAATCTCTAGCCATGAGGAAATTATACACGTCCAAAGTGCATTTTCCAGCCCCTGAAATAACATTTAACAGTCAAACTGATGCAAACTAAAATTCATATTCTGTTTATATTATTATAACAGTTTATATCACATTTCATAGCAAGGAAATCTTTTTACCATAATTAACACCACACAGCCACTACTCTTTAAACAGGGACGCTCATTTTACTGCTGCTGCATCCACTGACAACATGTGTGTTTGTCGTGTCGTTTCTACGCATACAGTATCTACATCCAGCCAACGCAGAAACCAGCTACGGCTCATGGTGCTCCAAAAATAACCCGTGACTCACAACATTATCCAAAATTCACACTGTACACCAAATGAGATCTTAAATTATCCTCTTTTTAAACGGACTCTGGTAGTGGAGGGAGCTGCATGTGCTGCTGCAGCCTCATCCATGCCATTGATCAGTTTGTTCATCAATGACTGTAGATGACTTCCTCCTTACTTTGAACACACACACACACAGATCACAGGTGTGTTTGAATATCTGGTTATAGCTGCACATTTCCCCTGCTTCTTGCTTATTAGGAATATTTTGTTCAGTGCTTTGGAGCTCCCCTGTGATTATATATTTGTGTGTGTGTGCGTGTGTGTGTGTCTGTGTGTGTGTGCGTGTGTGTGCCGAATATAGATTTGTTTGCATTTTAATGCACATTTGGCATGAATATGAATTTGCAGAAGGATCCTAACATTGTGTACTATTGCAGTGCTTGTGTCTTTATGTCTTTTTGAAGGACACGTCTGATGTTGTTACACCTTCAGGCTGAGTGTACTTAACGCTCACACTGCCACAATGACAGGGTAGGAACTTCCAACGCCTCAGAGCATGTTTGTGGCTCCAGTGGTGGTTGTCATTGAGCTGGAGGCCTGTCTGCTCTCTGTCTGTCTGCTGCTGTGGAGGGTCTGTCCATATATTCCCCCCTGAAGGCCTGTCACACCAGGAGAGATGAGCTCAGAATGTGCAGTTTACAGAAAAATGGCATGGCAGCGATGGTTCAGAAATCACATTGGAATTAAGCAAAGTTGAGAAAAAAGCCAAACGTGTGTAATTTTCTGCGTGCGTGCTGTTCTTTTGATGATGTGTCAGTAATTTAAGGCCTCAGATTTTCTGTGAAGACAGTAAACGGACAGAAAAGACAGAATTCATGTTATGAAATGGAAAAAAAGAACCATCTTTTTCTTTCCGTTATTTAAATCAAGCCCTCATATCACACATTTAAACGCACACTTTACTCCGGAAAACATACGACTGAATGTTTAGCGAGAGGTGCAGCAAACGGACGAATACGCCAAATTTAGCTCAGAAATGAATTCTACATCTCACTCTATGTCATCACTTAGCTGTGCAGGATTTCATTCAAAACTTTAGGCTGATTTGCCTTTTGGTGATATTTCACTGAAAAAGAAAAAGAAATCTCAAATATGTAAATCCTTGTTTTAATCAGAAATAAAATGGGTTGAAAGTGACCAAAAATGATGGAAAAGTTCGTAAAATGGGATTTTAAAAACCACAGAAATTGGTTAAAAGTTGCAAATTAGAGTGGCCAGACAGACGGAAAAAGTGGTAAATGTGGTTAAATTGGCAAAAATAAGCCTGAAATATGGTGAAAATAAGTTAAAAGTGACAATAATGGGTCAACATATGTGACATTAGGTGGAAAAATGGTGGAACGGGTTGATAAGTGCTGAACATGTGTTGAAAGTGGAAAAAATACTTTGTCAGAACTCCTCAGTTCCCTCAAATCCCCCGACCTACTGACGCCGACCTACTACTGACGCCACGTAGCTTCCCAAAGGGACATATCTTCTATTTTTACAACCTCCTGTTGACAAAAGATGAGTCAGCTATTAACAAAATCAGGACTGTGTTCAGGAGGAACTTCTGGAATGAAGCCCTGAAAGGTGTTCATTCATCTTCCAGCTATAGACTTATACAATTTAAGGTGCTCCGCAGGCTGCGTTACAGGAAAGCAAAACTCTCCAGATTTGATCCAGACAAAGTCAACGACAGATGTACACAGGCCTCATGTAATCTCACACATATGTTGTGCTCATGTCCAAAACTGACTCATTTCTGGGAGAAATTCTTTGAGGCTGTTTCTGAAATCCTGCAGACCAACATAACCACCTCATGTGATAATATAGTTGGAATTTCTATAACTAAAAAACAAAGAACTAGGGATGTAACGATTCACTCAACTCCCGATACGATTCGATTCACGATTTATTTTACAAAATGGGACTGTAGACAAATGATGGATGAAAAATAGTCCTGTAAAATACTGTTCTATTTTCCATTTATTTTTCCTTTTCAAAAGAATCCCATGGTAAACTATTCAAAACAATGCAATTTAACTAAAAATAAATCTTGAATGAAATAAATAAAGGAATAATACAAATGAAGAAGAAGCCGATTCATTTAAATTCTGGTTTAAACTGCATAATAGTTCTTTTTCTTTTTAAAAGTGCAACTGAAAATGTGTTTTGTGCCTTCCCCCAGGCTGTCACTCTGATCAACACTAAACAGTCAAAGAGTGTCAGTCCTGTTTCTGTGAAAAAACCCTGGAACCAAACATAACAACCTTGGATCAATCTGACACTGAGAATGTTCATGTACATACCTTTAATTTAAATGTTCTACTGCACTACTTATCAATGCTCTACTGCACTATTTTCCTTTTATTATTATTATATTTTATTATTATCTTTCTTTTCTATTATTTTCCTTCTTTTATCTTATTTTTTTATTTTTATTTTGTATCTATTTAATTATTTTTTTATACTATTATTATTATTATTATTATTATTATTATTATCATCTTGTTATTTGCACATTCTAGTCTAACTACTGTTTATATTTATACTTATGTTTATACTTATTTTCATCTTTTCTAGCTGATTGTTTATTGTTGAAAATTTTTTGTTTTCACTATTGGAGAGAGCACAGTTGACCGAGTCAAATTCCTCGTGTGTACAACATACACTTGGCGAATAAAGATGATTCTGATTCTGATTCTGATTCTGATTAACAATTGGACTTTTAAAAAAAACCCGTAATTGCACTGATTTACGTCAGATATTTGTTTTGACCAGCAGAGGGCGCTGGTAACCCAGTGGTCGGTTGGCATGCAGCTAATCTAGCAGTGAAGAAGAGATGCTATGCTAGCAGTCAGAGCTAATAGAAAAACGTGACTTTTACAGATATTCACGTAATATTACAGATATTCTTTCAGTGCTAAAGGGGTAAGGAATCATTTATTAACATGTTTAAGAGTAGATGGCGTCCAGAAAGAAAGTAGTAGCAGACTCCGCCCGCCACGTACACTACTGGACAAGAGCAGGGATAAATATATAGCACCCCATGCTGTTTAAAAAAAGTACTGCGATTCAATTTTCAAAGTATCAATGTCAATCGTGATACCTATGAATCGATTTTTAACTGCCTTACGATTAATCATTACATCTCTACAAAGAACCGTTATAGCTTTCACCTCTCTTGTCACACGTAGAAAGCTCCTCCTTCTTTGGAAGGCCCCTCCTCCTCCCTGGTTTAAATCTTGGCTGAGGGATATCATGTCCCTTTTCAAACTGGAAATAAATGAATTTACATTGAGAGAGTCTTTCAACTAATTTTACTCAACTTGGAGACCACTGATTGACTATGTGGATGGACTTCCTGCCACAATGTTTTCCGAGGTGACTTGGTAGTGTTACTGCTTTTCCTCCTGTTCGCCACACTGAGATTCCCTTTGCTAGCAAGTTAAATATAGACGTGAGCACAAGGTTTTTGAACCTCCAAGAAGTAATTAGTTCACTTTTATTGAATTGGCGTAGTTTTAGGAGATGGGGGTGGGAGAAAATGATACCTTTTCAGAATATACATCTCTGTGTTGCACATTCATTGTATTTTATATTCTATTGTTCACTATATTGCACATTTGTATTGCACTAAAGTGTATTTTAATAATAAAGTTGAAACGAAAAAAAAGAAAGTGGAAAAAATGTGCAGAAAAGTCATTGAAATGTGATGTAGAAGTGTCAGAAATGTAGCAAAAATGTATTGATAGGAGCAAAAATATGGCAAAAAAAGTGATAAATACATTTTAAAATATGTATTAAAATAAATAAGCAAAAATATATTTTTAGTTTCTTGAAGGCATCTGACACCCCCCCCCCCCCCCCCCCCCAAGTGTCTTGTGACTCTAAGGTTGAGAACCTCTGTGTTATTGTAGCAATATTTATTTATATCTTCTCTATGTACCAATCTATTCATCTACTCAACCATCCATCCATCCATCCATCCATCCATCCATCCATCCATCCCGTGAGATTTAGCAGGATTATTTGAGCGTACTGTTTCACCTTCTGAATCATCAAAAAATACAGTTATGTACCAGATTTACTTTTAAATAATCTCTATTTAGACTAACAGTTAGTCAGTAATTATGTCAGCAGTAAAGTGGAATTGGGAAATTGAAACGCCCGCAGAGTTGGCCACTTGTGTGTTCAGTTTTTGGCGTATTGCTCAATAATCAGAATCAGAATTCCTTTATTAATCCCAGGGGGAAATTGCTTTCGTTACAGCCATTAAAGAAAAAAATCATATAAAAGAATAAAACGTTTAACAAAGAGGAAAGAATGAAAAAACGTTAAATAATAACTAAAATAATAACAATATTGTATGAGAATTAGTTTTTTTATTTTCTATTTATCTCCATTGAGACATAAGTTCTCCTTTAGCAGAGAGACATGTTTGGACACACTGTTACATACTCGTACATATTTATACACATTTATGAAACTGGGATAATAAATGCGAGCACGAGTCGTCAGATGTTCACGCTGGGAAATCAGAGATAATCCTTTCAAAATAATGTGTTCACGTAGCATCGCAAACGTCTGGTTTCTCTGTTGGTCCGTGCTGTTCACTTCTTCTTTGCACTAATGTGTGTATGCGTGTGAATGTGTGTGTCCAAAATGCATCAGAATCTGACCTAAACTGCCTCCTTCACGCGTACTTAAGCCAACCTGGCAACGCAGCTTGTGCCGCGTTCCTTCCTCTAGTTTCTCTCATAAAGTTCCATCGTAACGCCTCAGACGAGTTAAAGCAAGTGACCAAGCACTTCTACAAACTGCAAGAAGTAGAAATAAAGTGCAGCTGTTTGTGTGAAAATGTAAATAAATCCTGGAGTAAAGTACAGATCCATAAAACACCTTCTTATCCAATCAGCCTTTCCTTGAATAGCTGATCTACTGTTAGTAGAGAATAGATGTGTTTCCTTTATATAGCAGTGTGAATTCATGGAGCTCTGGTGGATAAATAAACCTCCTTCAAAATAAAAGCCCAGAATCTTTTTCCTTTGACCCAATGAATACACTTCCACTGTCAGGGAGGTGAGGTGTGTGACGACCACAGATAAAAGAGAACAAAACAAATAAACAAAGATACGTTTATGTCATTTTTAGGAAAGTCTTACCACAGTGGGAAAAGTTATTGGAGTGTGTATTTTTGTGTGGTTTTAGAGTCATTTTGTAAATATTTGGAGTCTGTGTGTTTTCCTTGTCATTTATTTGTGGTTTTGCAGTGATTCTGTGTGTTTTTGAATAGTCGATACATCGGGCAGATATATGGACTTTTTTCAAGATCGGCCAAAAAAAAAAATTGTTTTTGTTTTTTGTTTTTTTGACCATCACCAGCCCTTTTAAGGAAGTGTAAGAAACACTTTATTATAGGGAGGATATAAAAAGAGAGGGCAGTGTTACACCTGGGTGAGGGGGAAGGGAACAGGGAGGAGAGACTCAAGGTAGGAAATGGAAAGTGTGGGGAAGAGTTGTTTATTTTAAAGTGAAAGTGAGATGTGATGTTGTAGTTGTGCATATGGTCACAAGTGTGAAGCTTAGGTATAATAATGGTGATGGCTGTGAACAGAGGGAAGGAGTGAGTGGTTATACCTAAAACAGGTATTTAGTTTAAACCCACTACTTGCACATTGCAAGTTCAATAAATGCTAGGAGTTCTATTGGTGTATTTAATTTAATTTATAATATATACATTTATCATATGAGTGTTTCAATTGTCTTTCATAATCATTGTGCTTTAAAAAAAAAAAAAAGTATATTGGCCTCAATGATCGGCTTTCAAAATCGACTTTAGATATCGACCAACGGCTGAATTAAAAAAAAAAACAATAACGGCATCGGCCTTTGAAAATCCCTTATCGGTCGACACCTAGTTTTGAAGTCATTTTGTGTGGTTTAGTTGTTGTTTTGTGTGTTTTTAGAGTCATTTCATTTATCTTTGTTGTCATTTTTTTGTGGTTTTGCAGTCTATTTGTGGTTTTGGTGTCATTTTGTGTGTTTTTACAGTAATTTAATTCTAGTTATTTATATATATTTGGAATCTTGTTTTGTTGTCATTTTTGTGATTTAATTGTTTTGTGTGTTTTTGGTTAGTTTGTGTGTTCTTGTTTTTTTGTGTGGTTTTGCATTCAGTTTGTGTGTTTCTGTCATCAAGTATATTTGTAAATATTTGGAGTTTTCCAGGGCTGCGCAAAACCAGTTTCCCTCGTCTGTTCTGGACAATGCACCAACACTGTGAGGAGGGAGGCAATCAGAAGACGAGGCACACCTGAGTGGAAACAGGAGGGAGCGTAATCAATTTCTCAGCACCAGACGGGGTGTGTGGACACAAACAGGAATCCTAAACTCACAAAGAAGAGAATCTGAAGCAGACAGGATTTAATCATCCACTGAAACTAATGATGGAATATGAGCAGCGGCCGCCGGCCCCGAAACTCGTCATCAGGACTAAAAAACACCCGAGGCTTCGCACACGTCGTCGTCGCTTGAGTGCTTTCCCGCTCGTGTGTTCCTGGTGAGATTTCCAGAGTGACGGAGGGACCTGAATGTTTCATCTGGTATATTGTGCGTGGCCTAGTTTAATCCTCAGGAGTGCGTTCCTCGGGGCTGCCATGTTGTTATTCATCAGACTCGGACATCTTTACATTTCATTTTCCGTCCTGTTGATCTACAGCAGCGTCGTGACACATGCACTAGTGCTGCAGCCATCCAGTGAGTATTCTGTCAATTTTTTTCATCGAGTAATAGGATAAATTACACTTTTGTTTTTGTAAACAACTATATCAATAGCGTGTTGTGAAATATGAAAGACCTCTTAAATTGAGCAAACAATTGTAAGTTATTCCTCAAAATTTTATTCAAAATAATTTTTCAACACTTCAACTTAACAGTAAACAAATGCCAGGCCAAAAAATAGATGTACCACTAAAAAAAGTAAAATAGTGTAGCCACTGCTATAACCATGTGGTCAGACCTGCAGCTTCCTCCACGGTGCTGTCAGACACAGCTGTTCATACGCCACTGTGATGTATGACGTACTGTGAGGGACAAAAAACACATTGATTTGTACAACAAAGTCAATAAACTCGCTCATAAGTAAATCTATGGCTAATGAATGCGGCTCTGTCCATATTTAGCATTTATGTAGCATTTTTTTAATCAGTATTGTTTAGTTTGTTGTTTTTTACTCATTTTTATAATTTTGTTGTTTGGTGTTTTTTCTGTAATGTATGTTTTTTAAATTATTGTGTGTATTTTTGTATCGTTGTGTGGTTCTGGAGTCATTTTGTGTATTTTTTTGGTGTAGTTTTGTGTATTCTTTGTATAAATATTTAGTTTTATGTTTTTACTCATTTTCATATTTTTTTTTGTCATTTGGTGTATTTTTTGTTATGTATGTTTTTTAGAGTCTTTTTGTGTATATTTAGTTATTTTCTCATTTTGTGTGTTTCTGGAGTCATTTTGTATATTTTTGTGCGTTTCTGTTGTCGTTTTGTGTACTTTTTGTATAAATATTTAGTTTTTAGTTTACACATTTAGTGTATTGTTTTTATAAATACGTTATGTGTGGTGAGGACGTGTTTTGAGGTGTGTGCGCGCTCACGTACGTGTCTTTCTGTAGCGTCACACACAAGGTGAAGAAGAATGTTGTGTGATTTTAGCGCATTGATCATCTCGTTACTTATGCCTCATCACTATTAACTCGTAATAGAGGCTTAAATGCATGACCTTGTGGAGGCTCCGACTCCAAGTCCGATTGCAGAAGTGGCGTTCACGTGTAGATACTGCAGCCCTGTGGAAGTCCTGTTATGGTAGGCTGGATCCATATTACAGTATCTAGTGTAAAATGGTCCCACACTTTAGACATTTTCGGTCTTTTTCACACACCACCGGTGTCCCCGTCTTCCACCATTGCCAGAGAGCACATGATGCGTGTCAATTACTTCAGTCCGGGTGAAACATGACGTTGCCAGAGACGCGTACAAAGCGGCCGTGACACAGACTTTGGTGACCTGAATTAAACAAAGCCTTGAGGATGAGAATTAGCCTCCAAGCTTTTTTCTAATGAAATTATTCAAGTTATTCGAGGAATTGTTTCAGCCCTACTGTGCACCTTAAAGGGATCCTCCACTGTTTTTACAATGTATCTTTGACATGTCCAGATGAGTAGATCTATGCCTAACAAAACACATTATTATGCACCATGCTGCCATATTATGTTGTTTTTGTTGGCTCTGAATAATCAGGAAAAGTTCAAGTTAAAGATGTCAATGTAACCCTCTTTTGTTTACCGAAAATACGGTTGACCTGAAAAAAATAATCTATGACGGCAGGGGCAACAGTTCCCACTCTGCGGTTCTGTGGTACGCAATGAAGCAGAGAAGAAGAGCTTTGTTTATAGAGTAATGAAATAAAACATGTGCAGTGGGTGTCGGTGGTGATATGCACCTATTCCAGTTGGTTGCAACATGAAAACAACCAATACAGATAAAGAAGTGCTCTCTTAAAGGACCTTTACTCTCCCTTAAACAGTGCGCTGACACGCTCTGGTGGCTGAAGTTAGAGAGTAAATCACGGACTGTTGAAGGACTCCCACCAAAAAGGACTTTTATCCTCAGAACATGTGCATCTTTAAGTCCGTTATTATTAGTTCCAGTGGCTGGAACTATGACATGGAAGTCAAATGAAACATCAAAGGCGATCAGCAGAACTGACAGTTGACAGTCGAAACATTAAAACACTAAATAAACAAAACCTCAATTTAACAGTCCGTGATTACTGTCTAACTTCAGCCACCATAGCGTGGGAACTGTCGCCCCCTGTGGTCATAGAAACAACAGGTTTACATTGACTTCTTTAACTTTTCCTGATTATTTACAGCAGTGGTTCTCAAAGATTTTTAGCTTAAGTACCCATTTTTCTTATTTCTGAATCCAAGTCCCCCTTCGTCCAACTACAACATTTTGCTTAGAAAACAATCTTAAACCGACTATATAGCATAATGATGTAATAAACTAGTGATAAAACACATTTTAAAGAATCTCATTTTGTAAATAAGTGAAAAGAAACAGTTTTTCGTGCAGTGGTTCCCATCCTTTTTTGGATCGTGACCCCATTTTGATATCAAGAATTTCTGACGACCCCAAAATTTTTTTTAGATTTAACTAGATTTATATTTCACAAAGTGAAAGTATAGAAAAACACTTGTTTAAAATTGTGTTGTTTTTCGTTAAAAAACAAATAATAATTTAAAAAATCTATTTTAATGTTTCAGTAATTTCAGGTGACCCCATTTAATATCCAGGCGACCCCAAATGGGGTCCTGACACCAAGTTTGGAAAAACACTGATTTAGTGGCTCCTGAATAGATTGATTTCTATAAGTTTTTTTTTTATCATTTAGACTGACACTTTATTTGTTAATTTTCCACTCTGAAGTACCTCCTGTGGTGCCATCGCGTACCCCTAGGGGTACACGAACCCCCATTTGATTAGACTTTATTAATCCACTGCTTTAGAGCAACTAAAAGCAGCACACGTTGTTATTTTGACTGACAAATCTGCTAAATGATCTAAAAATCAGGCTGAATGTTTCACTCCAATAGAAAACAATGGGATGTTTACAGGCAGTGGGGCCGTGTGACATCATCAATCACATTATTTCAAGATGGTGGAACACAGGCTCTAAAAGTGTAAAGTAGTCCCATTTTTTAAAAGTTAATAAAATGAATGTAGTGCGTAATAATGTGTTTTGTTAGACATAGATCTACTAATAAGTAGGGATGCTCCGATCAGGTTTTATGCTGCCGATCACCAATACCGATCACATGGATTGGCTGTAAATTTTGCATTGTAGTATGATGAGTGCTACCGGCTAGACGGTTTGGAAAAAAGAACCATAAAATCATTTTGATTTAGAGAAAAGCATGTTTTTACTTTTTCAAAAGAAAAAATACTAAAACCTTGCAGGGACAATGCAGCAACTGAAAAAACAGTTAAAATGACCTGCTATCGTAACACAATCTTTAACAGATTGAAAACATTAAAGCTCTCAACAGGCTGAATAGTGCAGAAAATCAAATAAATAAAAGTATATCTCACAACATGTCAAGTTACAAAGGATACATTCAAAGTCAAATGCAGATTGAATTCAAATAAACTATCATTAGTTGCTAAATCAAAATGCCTGAGAACATGGCTTAGCAAACTGTTGTGCCTTGTCAAAAAAAAAACAAAATCAAAAACTACTTAGTACTTACTTTTCTTATGATTTATAAAATAAATATAAAGGGTCTGTTGCTTCGTATGTAAAAAAATAAAATAAATAAAAAATAGCCCATCTGTCACTTAAATAACATAAATATGGTATTAAAGACCTTGAAACAGAAAAATAGCACAACTGAACGTAAAGTGCGTTTGCTTTGAAGAAAAAAAAATATCTTAAACAGCATTTCCACATGCCAAATGTCTATGATTTGTTGAGAAGCATTGTGGGAAGATTATTTTTAATAAAGAGGAGCATCTCTGCTTTTTCGGTCATGAGTCTATTCCTGTGTTCATCCACGCTCTGGCAGGGCTACGTCTGTGAAACATTTACGACCCGGTAGCATGTAGCGGGGCTCCAAGTGAGAGAGTAGTCGGCGGAACCCGGTGTCCTCCACCACTGAGAAGGGCTAGTCATCTAGTCCGATGAATTCAGTTATTTTCCTGGTTATTTGCTTAGCCTTCTGACGCTCATACGGACGAGTGTTGCCAAGCGTGGGCTGCGTTAACTGCCGTCTGACTGTTGCAGTCTTTTTTTCTTTGTCTGCCGTGAGCCTCGAAAACTCACCATCCTCTGTCAAGTGTTTGTTCTTCAAAAGTCGGATCAAGTTTGTTGTGTTGAAGCCTTTTAACGTGCTTCCCCCGCGAGGTATTTTTTCGTTGCATGTGTTTCAGGATGCAAACTTTACATCACTCTCACTGATCTTATAAAAGCTCCACAGGGCAGACATGTTTGTTGTTGTGGTTTACCGCCGCGCACCTGCGCAGTGTGAAGGAAAGGGGGAGGGGACACTACACTGCACACAGAGCCTCTGCCGGCTGCAAAGTATGAGCTACAGGACAGGTGATCAGTTTTTGTGATCGGCAATGTAAGGCATTGATCGGCGAACGCCGATCACATACTTTTCCACGGAGATCGGCCGATAATGATCGGTGGCCGATCGATCGGAGCACCATTACTAATAAGTACATTTCAAATATTTTAGGCCACATTTGTAAAAACAGGAGGATCCCTTTAAATAGGATATTTGCAATGATTGCAGTTCTCTCTGACTTTCCATGATTTGTGGCGACAGACTGGCATGCTGCCATCGTTATTTAACACCTCTGGCACTAGTTTTTTAATCCCACAAAGCCTTTGTGCCCCTGTGTCTGCCAGGAGTTCCATGGTGTGGATTTTTTTTTTTTTTTTGTGGTCAGGTTTACTATATTTCATAAGTCATGCCTCCCAATGTCTTTGGCGTTCACCGCGTTGGTGTGTAGGGTTGCTGCCATGGCAACAACGCCTATAAATTACAATTCAGGGTGAGCAGAGGGTGAAGCTTCGTGTGTGTGTGTGTGTGTGTGTGTGTGTGTGTGTGTGTGTGTGTGTGTGTGTGTGTGTGTGTGTGTGTGTGTGTGTGTGTGTGTGTGTGTGTGTGTGTGTGTGTGTGTGTGTGTGTGTGTGTGTGTGTGTGTGTGTGTCTGTGTGTCTGTGTGTGTGTGTTTTCAGTGATGCTTGAGTGACTCCAGTGCTGCAGTGACTCAGGAAACAGAGACCCTCCAGCTCTCCAGCTTTTTCTGGTCAACAAAGATGAAAAGAGACAGAGATTGTGTGTGTGTGTGTATCAGATGTCAGCTGTTGACCTCCGTTAAGTCTGGTTCCCACCAGCCGGTGTATTCTAAAATGTATATCCTGAATTGTTGCTACTCCTATTTGTGCAATCAACAACACAACATGATGACGTTGTGTTGTTTTTAGAAGAAAAGTGTTTCAATCTCATGCCAATGCGAGTACAACGCAGTTCTCCAGTTGTTTTGTACCGAGCGTGCGCGTGCATGAGGCAGGACAGTAGCTGAGGAGGAACGTTGGACAACACCCGGTAGCACTGGCACAGCAGACTGTACTGACTGTAAAACTGTCAGTACAGTGAAAAAAATTGCTTTTAGCAGCAAATCTTCCACTTGACTTTTAATTTAACCAACATGAGGAAGAAAATGTGCACAAATGAGTGAGTTAGCGTCCCATGCGTTCATGCATCTGTAAAAAAAAAAAAAAAGGTGAAGCAGCTTCTTTACCCCCCAGAAAAAAAAAATAAATAGGTGTTAGTCAGGAACCTGTGGTTTTTCTTAGAGAACTCTGCTCTATTTCTGAAACATCTATTAATGTTATTATGATTATAATTCATTGGATCTGCTTCTTCTCTTAGATGTACGTGTAATTATCCACACAGAACCTTTTTCCCAAAGCTAATTATTCTCATGCTGCTTTACAGAAACATTTAAAAAAGGAGATTTTCTGACTTCCTTGTTTAACGTCTAGTGTCGAAAGGTGAAATAAGTCGTACTGGTAGGAAACCAGGTGAGAGAAGGGAGTAGTGTTTACACCAGGTGGAAGTGTAGTGGTGGAGACACCATGAGTGTTTGTGTGTGGGCGGCCATGACTATTTGTGTATGGGTGCCTATGTGTGTGTGCGCCTATGTGTGTGTGCGCACCATGAGTGATTGTGTGTGTGTGCGCACCATGAGTGATTGTGTGTGTGTGCGCACCATGAGTGTTTTTTGAGTGTGCGCACCATGAGTGTTTTTTGAGTGTGCGCACCATGAGTGTTTTTTGAGTGTGCGCACCATGAGTGTTTGTGTGTGGGCGCCCATGGGTATTTGTGTGTGTGCGCACCATGAGTGTTTGTGTGTGTGCGCACCATGAGTGTTTGTGTGTGTGCGCACCATGAGTGTTTGTGTGTGTGCGCACCATGAGTGTTTTTTGTGTGCGCGCGCACCATGAGTGTTTGTGTGTGTGCGCGCCAGTGTTTGTGTGTGTGCGCGCGCCAGGAGTGTTTGTGTGTGTGCGCGCGCCAGGAGTGTTTGTGTGTGCGCGCGCCATGAGTGTTTGTGTGTGCGCGCGCCAGGAGTGTTTGTGTGTGCGCGCGCCATGAGTATTTGTGTGTGTGTGTGCGCCATGAGTGTTGGTGTGTCTGCGCGCCATGAGTGTTGGTGTGTGCGCGCGCCATGAGTGTGGGTGTGTGCGCGCACCATGAGTGTTGGTGTGTGCGCGCACCATGAGTGTTGGTGTGTGCGCGCACCATGAGTGTTTGTGTGTGCGCGCACCATGAGTGTTTGTGTGTGGGCGCCCATGGGTATTTGTTTGTCTGTGTGCGCCAGTGTTTGTGTAGGACTTGTGTGCGAGAGATAAAATTTTATTTCCGTTTAATCAGCTTAAGCAAGGTTTAAATGTGCTTTATAGATATATAATATTCTGATTCATTGATTAGTTTTTTGACCGATTAATCGATTATGAAAATAATTGTTAGTTGCAACTTTAATGTTTACGCTTGAATATTATATGGAAATACATTTTTTTTTTTTTTAAATTTGGGTGTAGCAATAGACACAACATATATTAAAAATCTCAAGCAGTTGTATAAATGCCAGTACATATTTCTGTTTGCTTTTATCTAAAGTGTGTGTGTGCGCGTGTGCATGCACGCGCATATGTGAGTGTGTTGATGCCATAATCCAGAGTTGGTAGTGCAGTGATCCATGAACAGCAGATGGTCAGAGCAACATGACTCCAGACATGAGACGTAGAGATGCTGACTATGATGTTTAATCCTAATACCACTAACACAAATCTAAGGCCAGTAAATAGACACGTGATGATAAATGCTCTGATAACACACACACACTTGTTGTGGTACTTTAACGTTGATGTAGGGCCTCCGATTTTCATTTTCATGTTATCGTTTTGTTTCCGTTTCCTCATCTTTCCTTGTTTACAAACTTTATTGCATATTAAATTTCCCGAATGTGTACCAAACATGCTGAATGGGGTTAATAGCAGTGTCAGAAATTAGTGAGGGCCACTTTGCCCTCAATTTTACCAAGAAAGACCCAAAAAACCTTGTTCCACGGACCAAAATTGCCCCCATGTTTTTCGTCAGCAACTCAGTATTCCCCAGACATAATGTATATATAAATGTCTTTAGAAACTGTAGGTCTATTATTATTATTATTATTATTATTATTATACTTCTGTTTTTTAAGGTGTTCAGAGGTGACAAGTAACGAAGTACAAATACTTCTTTCTGGTATTTGTTCTTTTTTTGGCGACTTTTTACTTTTACTTCTTACATTTTTAAACAAATATCTGTACTTTCTACTCCTTACATTTTAAAAAATTAGCTTGTTACTTGTAAGACCTTTGAAGATGACGTCACAAAGCAAAAAGATGCAAACCAACAACCGCAAAGCTGGAGGAGAAGCTAGTGCTAGTCAACGTGCTAACATGCTCTGAGTTTAAAGGTAGGGTAGGCGATTTTCAAAAGCTAGCTTGATTTTGAATGTAGCCTGCCTGATGGCTCCGCCTTTACCCCCCCTCGCCCCTCCCCTCTGTGCTCCATCTCACTCATGCATGTGCACAGCTGCTGCAGAAGAGGAGCTCAGATCATCGTTTGTATTGTTTAGAAACTTCATTGTCTCATGTCTCATTCAGCAGTAAGTAAACAATAAACTTTATCATTCTATATGTTAAAATACGTGACCAAAAACTCTGTTTTAACTCTGTCAGCAGTGACGCGCTTTCAGTGTGAGTTTGTGCATGCGAGGGGTCGAGAACAAGCAGGGAGACGTGATTGGTTAAAGTTCTTTTTTTCCCCATTGGTTGAAGTTATTACAGGTTTACAGCTGCTACAGATGATGG
The DNA here is from genome assembly GCF_900634775.1 of Gouania willdenowi. Taxonomy (NCBI): domain Eukaryota; kingdom Metazoa; phylum Chordata; class Actinopteri; order Blenniiformes; family Gobiesocidae; genus Gouania; species Gouania willdenowi. Next base: position 2,204,690 of record NW_021144848.1, read on the forward strand.
ATTTTCTTTGTTCCTTTTTCAGAGAACATAAGATCTTAATTTCTGTCAAGACATAAAGACAATTTCAACCAAAAACTTAAAAAGTGTATCTGGAGGAAATTACCTACCCTAGCTTTAATTGAGCATGTTTTTTTCTCGAAAACATTTTATTTACACATTTTATCTATAATGAGTACTAAATTCTCCAGGTGTTCAAAGGTAACAGATTTAACTTGTTTCCATGTACCAGTTTTCTACAAGTTGTTTAAAGAAGTTTAGATATGGAATTATAATTTTTAGTATCATCTACTTTTTTTACTTTTACTTAATGGAGCAACTTCAATACTCTTACTATACCAGAGTCATTTTTATTCAAGTATTTATACTTTTACTTAAGTACTGAAGAGTATTGAGTACTTTTGCCACCTCTGGTAATATTTACAGGTTCTTTAGAGCTAAATAAAGCCGTAGTTTTCCTACATCTGTTTTCTTTTATCTGTAATAGCTACTGTACTACGGTACTTGCATACTTCCCTGAGAAAGAATGGTTGAGCTTTTCTTTTATTTGCCTTTTAATCTATAAAAATATAAAAGCTCTAACTACGTTTTTTCCAACGACCCTCAATCATTTTAAAAAATGCCCCCATCTTTGTATACAACGGGGGCCATAATTATCCCCATGATATTCTCTTTATTTCATACCCTGGTTGATAATCAACTACTGTTTGTAATTTTACATTTTATGCTTCAGATTAACGAAAACAGGATAGTTACGCTTAAATCATGCAAGATTACGTGGCTTTTCTCACTAGGTGATTAAATAAATGTCTAATGTTGGGGGAGTTTCTATTTGAGACTAAGATAGATCGATACGTCATTGTTTGTCTGTAATTAAAACTATTGATTCCTAAAGCGGATAAATTAACTGTATCAGTCACAGCGGCAAATTGAATCCTCAATAAAGTCATCAACAGCTGTAATGGAAGTGATCTTTAGCTTCAGCCCAGTTTATCAGCAGTGATGGAGGCTCTGGTACCTGATGGAAAACAGAATAAGATGTAGAATATACAGCCACTCACTCAGGAAGTCACTTTACATTAGATCATTTACACCAAACAGTTGTTTGCTTTACGTGACACAGCTTTAATTCACTCATATTTGTACACAAAGGTGAAAACCTGAGTGAACGGTGAAAATGTCGATCAGTTGGAGCAAAGCAGCTGAGCGCTGGACTTCTTCCCCAGTCTACTGGCTCTGAAAGAGGTGGCAGTGTGTCTGTGTGTGTGTGCGCTCTTGTTTTGTTTATTGTGCATGTTAAAATGGAGAGCTCCCATTTACTATTGCTTTCATACTGAAGACTTCTGTCTGTTTCAGGGCGGTGGTAGACACAGAAGTGTGCATGTGCGTGCGTGTGTGCGTGTGCAACAGCAGGTTTTGCGATGCCACAGTCAGGAAATATGTGTCTGATGCTAATGCTGATGTAGGCTTCACGTTGTTTCAGTGTGTTCAGCCTCCACAGCTTCATCTCCAGCTGTCTGTAGTCGACACAACTACTGTTCAGGGACTAAATTAAATAGTTTAACTCACATTTACACCACATAGTGCTCTGTCTGCATCGCATTTTAAAAAGTGGAGCCATGACGCTTTTGTGCGTGCAATATAACACTGCGGTTTAATATAGAATATACGTTGTACTTTATTGTCATATATGTAAAGCTACATAAACAATGTGTTCTCTGCATTTAACCCCTCCCTGAGGAGCAGTGAGCAGTCATGGTGTAGCACCCAGGGAACAGTTAGGGTTAATATAAGGTACTGATCAACATCTCACAGTGATGGACCAGAGAGATTAGAAGCAGTGAGCCTATGATGACAAGCCTGCTCCTTTAACCACTAGTCCCTTTATCCAAACATAATATATCTACCTTCAGTATATAGATTATCCAAAGCGCAGTGTGATCACTCACAATCAGTAAAATTTTTAGTAGCCGTTATATTGCCTCCTTTCTCCTTTGACATTAACTTTTTTTTTTGTTTCTTTTTTTTAAGTGAGAGTGAAATATGAAGTTGTAGTTGTGTATATTGTGCTTTTTGTGTTATGTACTTAAGCCAGTCTGGTGACCAGTGTGAAGCTTAGGTATAATGATGGTGGCTGTGGACAGAGAGAAGGAGTGAGTGGTAGTACCTAAAACAGGTATTTGGGATCAACGTGTCTAAGGTTAAGCCCAGTATGAGTTTTATCCCACAGCCCAAGGCGTAACAGTGCATCGTTGACCAATGTATGTGTAAGAACCGCTACTGCAAACCCAAGCGCTGCCCCAGAACCGAAGATGCAGCCATGCCAGCAGAAAGAGCGGGTGCCAAGGAGCCCCAGGCCACCACCCCACGGCCGAGCAGCCCCCCCAGACGCTCCCAAGATCCCAAGGGGAGAGGCAGCCACCGCCCCCCATATACACATCCGAGAAAGCCCCAAGGAGCCGAGGACCCAGTGCACCCCGCCACGACTCAAACCACAAGGCTCCCCGCCAACACCCACCCCACCCCACCTGCACCCAACCCCCTGAGGGGAGGGCCCAGAAAACCCCCCGCCTGAGACCCCAGCAGACGGCCAGAGCCGCTCCGAATAAGTAGCCGGCAGGCGCCGGTCCCAGAGCCAGCAGGGACCAGACCCCAGGCCGGAAGGACCCGGAATAGAAGCAGCAGCGGGAGTAGCCTGCCCCGGAAAGACGACAACATCCCCAGCCGCCTAGGGCACCAAGGGGACGCTACGAGTCACCCCGCCGGCCCCCAGGTGGACCGACCGAGCTCCCCAGAGCGCCCCAGATCAGCCTTTATCGATGATGCCCATGCGATGAGACTTAGTTATTGCTAAATTCAGACCACCACACCGGCATGCGCAGCCCCAAGGCAGCATGTCTTTTGACATGATCGATCTGACGGGTTAGTGACTCAATGCGAAGCAGCGGTTGGACAAAACAGTGGACTATCGTCTTAAATGGACTATTCCTGTGGTCAGAAAATGTGTGGATGACAAGAAGGCGACATAGCAGCTCTGGTGAGTGTTTGAAACATCTGAAACAGATGACTGACTCCGCTGCTGCTGTGATAAACACACAGTGGAGCAGCGTTTTTGTCGGACTCAAAACCACAATAGCCGCTTAAATATCCATGTATTTTACTGAAATGTGTAGTTTTTAGGCTGAAAACAATAACAAGAGTGTGTGGATAGCAAAAGAAAATAGCTATGGTGATCAGATGTGGCATGGAGTCAGGGTCTACAGACACGCCCACTCATACATTTGCATGAAGGTCCAAAAACAGCCTGTTTTTAGAAGCGTCATTAAAGTGACTTTTCAGAGGGCTAACACACACACACACACACACAGAGTCCCACAGCAGCAATAAATACGTGGGGTGAGGAGGGCCCTGCAGTAATAATAAAGCATGGCCAGTGGGCCTGTTGACACACACACAGACACATGCCTGGACTCACGCCAACACAACGCTGAGCATAAAGAGGCTGATTTGATGCGTCACTCCACGTGCAACCTTGAAAAGAGGACCATACGCTCTATCCCCCTCTTCCTTTTCTCCATCCGACCCGTTCTCCTGCGAAGGCTATGGAGTAGACATCGGAGGAGACGTGGGCCATTAAACGTGCCTCACAGGAGCCGTGTCAGAGATCTGTTTGTAAAAACACAGCCGGTGTTTTGGTGTTTGCTGTTATGAGCTGTCAGAGATGGACTCAGCAGACTGAAACCTAGAGCCAATCACCCCCTACTGAGCTGGTGCTCACTGTGACGGACGTTTGGAGGAAATGAAGCATCTGTTCTTCACAGCATTGTATAGCAAATTAAGATAGGAAACTAAAAACTAAAGAGTTTAAGAGTTTAGAATGGCTAACACGAGGATGGCGGTTTTTACACATACTGATAATGATTAGTTAAGACCACTAATAAACTGACAAAACGAATTTAATTTAGCATTTCTAACCTTAAGTCTTTAATCCACTTAAGATCAAAATGGAAAGAAGAAGCTGCCAGTCCATCACAGAACCTTAGTTTATCTTACATTAGCTTAACACATTTAGCATAGCATAGCATAACATAGTTTGTCTTTGCATAGCTAACTTTGAAGATTTGATCAGATCTAAACTTTTTGTAATTCATCTCATCTCATCCAACCTTACCCTACCTCATCTAATTGTTGTATTTGGTTGAGGCCTCCATCGTGTCCTGGATTGTTGATTACCTAACGGGCAGACCACAGTATGTACGTCTACAGAACTGTGTCTGACAGGGTGGTCATCAACACTGAGGCCCCACAGGGCACTGTCCTCTCTCCCTTCCTCTTCACCCTCTTCACCTCAGACTTCCACTACTGCCACCTTCAGAAGTTTTCTGATGACTCAGCAGTGGTTGGCTGCATTGAAAAGGGTGATTAGAATGAATACAGGACTGTGGTGAGCAACTTTGTCACTTGGTGTGAACTGAATCATCTACAGCTCAACTTGACAAAGACTAAAGAAGTCATCGTGGATCTGAGGAGGGCGAAAACGCCAGTGACCCCTGTTTCCATCCAGGGAGTTCCTGTGGACACTGTAGAGGAAGACAAGTACTGGGGGGTGTACTTTAATAAGTTGGACTGGACTAAAAACACTGAAGCTGTCTACAAAAAGGGCCAAAGCCGACTCTTTTTCCTAAGGAGGCTGAGGTCCTTTAACATCTGCCAGACAATGCTGAGGATGTTATACGAGTCTGTTGTGGCCAATGCAATCTTCTTTGCTGTCACATGCTGGGGCAGTGGATTAAGGGTCGTAGACAACAACAGACTAAACAAACTGATCAGGAGGGCTGGTGATGTCTTGGGGGAAGAGCTGGACAGTCTTTTTCATTCTGCTCTTTTTGCACTTTCTGCACATAATTAAACTGTACAGTTGACATTTGATATAAGTATAGTTATATTTATATTGTTTTTAATAGATGTGGCTTGTATAATATATATTGGTTGTATATCTGGAGCTGTAACAAAAATAATTTCCCCTTAGGATTATTAAAGTAATTCTGATTCTGATATTTTTTCTTAGTTAAAGCAACACTGTGTAACTTTTGGCCACTAGAGGCGCTAGACCTGTAACCTTCCCGTCAAGGGGAAGGTTACAGGTCCAGCGCCCACAAGTGGCTACAAGCGCCGCATCACTATCGCCAAAATCAACAGTCAGTCAGTCGGGTCAGTTTTTCTTGTCTTTTGATTGTGTATGCAGACAATAGTTGACCTGTTGGTTGACGAGAGAATATTGACTCACATAAAACTAAATTTTCTTTAAAAGTAAGTAGGAATCTGTCGCTTGCGCGAAATGCCTGAAGTTGCGTTCACACCGAATGTGAATGAAGCGACTAGATTACATTCAAATCAATGTAAATAACGCAACCTCAATTTATCCTCCCTCAAGCTACATAACTTTCGTGATTTGAGCGACTAGGTCAAGCGCGACCTTGTTGCTCAAAGTTGAAAAATTTATTCTTATTCTTTAAGCGACTTCAAGCGACAACTTTACCGTCCTTCACTGTCTGTAGAGCCGAAGCAGCAGCCCCTCCCCGCTCCCTCCCACCCACTACAGAGCAGACGGCTTTCGTGGAGGGCTGTACTACACTTCATCAATTTATCTGGGCAAAATGAACGTGGTTAACTTGTTGAATAAGCCTACATTCTGAGTGAACTCATCTTTTAGTAAATCCGTGAGTTGATCATTTAAACTGTAAAAGCGGAGCTGTTTATGATAAGTGCTGTAAACATACGACTGGAGAAGAAGTGATCAGACCTCTCTCTCTTCCTCTGTCACCACTTCTACACACACACGCACACACACTGTTCCCTGGTTATTGTGTCAGTGGAGCGATAAAGTGATGGAGTGACCAAAAAGCACCATTTCATAAAAAATCGTAGCAAAAGCCTTAGCTCCATGAGTATATCAGAGCCTGTGGTCACGTGACTGCCGTAAAGTGAAACGTTCTTCATGCATTGTCCAGGTCACATGACGTGGCCAACGACTGTCCGTCTTCTCCACACTTACATGGGCGGTATTTCAGCCCCTCTGGGAGCATTGATACTGTCAAGCGCTGTATTTTGGCCTGAGGAATCATTTAAAATAATGAATATGCGTCAACTCTTTAGGTCACAAAGTCTGCGGTGTGGCTTTAAGCATAGCTTAATTCAACTTAGAATATCTTAGCTTAGAAGCTTTTATCAAGTCTCAATTGATCTCATCTAATTATATCTTATCCCATTCAACCTTACCTTACCTTATCTATTTCTGATATCTCACCATAGCTATAAGCATAGCAAAGTTTAGCAAAGCTTATCTTAGCTTAACTTTAAAGATTTGATCAGATCTCAACTTTTCTTCTAGTTTATCTTATCTTAGTTTAGCTTAGCACTTCTTAGCTTAGAATATTTGATCGGATTCCAGCTCATCTCGTACAGTTCTATATAGCATAGCATAGCATAGCTAGCTCAGCTTAGAATATTTGATCAGATCCCAACCTATCTCATCTAATTCTATCTTATCTTAACTAATTAAATCTTACCTTGAATTTGAATAAGCCCCACCTCCTCCTGTAAAAATGTCACTTATTATCGCTGTGTGTCACACAAGTGGATACGACTAAGCACTATTCTATAATTAATGATGATATAAGCTTTGTTGGGAACGTTACTTTAAAAGAGTAATTAGTTATAGTTAATCACTACTTGTTCAAAAAAGTAACTGCGTTAGTAACTAAATTACTCTATAATAAAAGTAACTCATTACCAAGGAAAGTAACTATTTGCTTTACTATTAAAAAAAAAAAAGGTTGCTCTATGTCAAAGAATTCACATTTTTTAGATTTAAAAGTTCATTTAATCAATGCATGTAACGCACCGCATTTAACGTTCAGTAACGATAACGGCGTAACGGCGTAAAAAGTAATTAGTTAGAGTACCCCGTTACTGAAAAACAAACGCCGTTACCTAACGCCGTTATTTTAAACGCCGTTATTCCAAACACTGGATATAAAGATTCCTATTTTTATCCTCAGATTGATTTACTTTAGTTTCAGCTTGTAAGTGAATATTTCTATAACTTAAATCGTATTCGACCAATTAAGATAATAATGTATCTACTGAAGATGAAATGAAACTGAACCAAGAAATAGAAATGTAAAATTTATTATAGAAGCCTCAAGATGTTTTCAGATTAATTAGAATTTTTGTTAAAGTAAATTTCTCTGAGTGTTTAGTGAAATCCTGTTAAATTGTTGGATGTTCTGCTTTTCCTGTAACTCTACGAGCTCTCCCCACTTCTTATCTGTTTCCCTCACACTCTTCTCTGACAGTTCGAAGTCAAACTAGTGACGTGATTAATGAGAAATGTAACTGCAGGTTAATGAAAGTGATAAGCGAAATGACTCGCGGCTCGTCTGGTGCTTTGGATGGAGAACTGAGTGTGTGAGGTCTCTGCAGCACCAGCCAGGAAGAAGAGTCCAATTTCCATATGGAGCCTTCAGGACTTTAACTCCTGTCTGCTCTTTTCTTTGTCTCCCTCCCCACCTTCTGTTCTGTGGCCTCGCTCTTTGTTCTCGTCCAACTGAGACTCGCTGATGTCTCAGTTAGAGCACAAACGGACAGACAACCTGAGAGACTGCACAAGTGATGTAACCGTGTTGGAACGAAGCAGCTCGCTGCGAGGCTGATTGGGAATCGACCAATGCCACATAATTAGAGCTGCAATAGAAACGCGAGATTATTGAAGCACTTTGGCAATCTGCCTTTGTGCTATTTATAACTGCACTGCAGCAGCAGGAGCAGAACTCTGAATGCAGATTTATCTGTGGAAGAAGGTAACCGTCAGTCCATCAAAGCCCTGAGGAGACTTCCTACTACTGCTGAAATAATGGCTAATAAAGACGTGTAAATGTCTAGGCCACGGACCCTTTGTAGAAGTAATGAGCGTTAAAGCGCGAGTCGGAATTTTTTCCCAAATAAAACACCTGGAAATAATATGAATTACATTTTTTAAACTATCATTGCGGCCTGGTATCCAATGGTCCTCAGACCAGTAATCAAGGACATCTGAGGTATACGCTCACATATTGATATTGACATGATATTTACAGGGAATATACAGTATATAGTAGTGTTGTACTCATAACCACAATGCCAGAATGACCCAGATAAGACCAAAACCAGACCAAGGCAAGAACCACACAAGACCCAGATAAGACCAGATCAAGACGAGACCCAGATAAGACCAAGAACAGATTATGCCTAAACCAAGACCAACACTTTTGAGCATCGAGACCAAGATTATAAAAGTCAACTTAAAAACCATGACAGGGTTAAATTGTTGAATCAGCATGCTAACGCTAAATGTTTGAAGTCAAATCACAAATGGAATTATTCAGGAACAGGTCCAAGTGCTTCTCCTTTTTATCACATCAATGAAGCTGAAGAATAGCAGACCAGTGCTGGTCTCCACTGGTCTTGACGGAGTCTATGTTCTCTGTAAACACAGAAATTAGGATTTTTTTTTTGTGGATAATTAATCAACACATTTAGTCTGATACTTGTGTTGTGGATAAACACGTTATTACTGTAAATTACTTAATCCATAAATAGGGTTAGGCATCGTTTGGATTTTAACGATTATGATTCCTATTCCGATTCTCAATTTCGATTCCTGTTCTAAATGAATATTGTGACGTATCCACCGGCTCACAGCTCCACATTCTAACACAGAACATGTGTGGACATGAGTAGATTATTGATAATGTTGCGATGGTGAGATAAAACCATCAACTAGCCGGGCCAAACAGGTCATCGCTGCGTGTTGAGGGGGGGGGACGGTAGATAGCAAAATAATAACATAGGGCCCTATAAAATCTGTGTTAACGGAATAAACCAATAAAAACGTTTAAACACGGAAATGGACAAAATCGGCATGAAACGCTGTCACTGTGGTGCAAAGAACATTTTTTTATAGGGAAATGTTACCGGGGACCGCTTATTAGGTGCACCGCCCTCTCTCCTCCTGTCTTCCTCACTACAAAACCTCTAGTGCCAATTTAACTTTGCTGTGCCTGTAGCGCAGTGGTGCTCCGTGAGAACATGATCAGCTTTAATCATCTTCTCCTGCTCAGTGTTCGAACCGTTATGCCTGGCTAACTAAGAATAACTCAGTCCATGTTGTAATTTAGTTCTTTTTAGTCCAGTTTTTTGTCCGCTTCTCGTAGTTACACATTCACAGTCACCAAGCTACCTCAAGTACAACCGTTTCAGTGGGAACTTCCGGTTTACAAAATAAAAGTCCGTTGGAGAAACACAATAATGAAAACAATCAAAGTTTATACTTAATTGATTTTTTTTTTTTAATTAAGCATTAAAAAATGTAATTTTTGTTCTATTTAGAGAGTGCATGGCTTATTATTTTTCCTAAAAAAGAGGTTTTGTTTTCTTTAGTTTTTTAACTTCACTGTATTGTATGGCGTTACTTTCATCCTGACTATGGGGGACAAAAGTAACAAAGTGCAACATCTAGTCAATGTCAAATTCCACATTACACAGAAGATAGGATCATTTAAATAAGAAACCTGCTCAGATTCAATAAACCATTGATCCCTGAGAGGAAATCAGGTGACAGTAATGCTGTTCTCACACATTTTTATATGACATATAAATAATTAAAAAGGAGAAGTCAGAATAATACATGACACTACAACTTATATCTGCCTTTTGATTGTGTGTACTTTATTTTTGACCTACATTTTTGTGTAATTATGAGTTTTTTTTTTATTTATTATTATTTATTTTGTTTCCTCACAGGAGTTAAAAACTAATATTTTCTTTAAAATATAAAATATTAAATAAAATATTTCTTAAAAAGCGGAATTTAAAAAATGAAAGTGGAAAAAACGGAATTTGGAAAAAAATAAAACAGATTTTATAGGGCCCTAGTAACACGTAGGAGGTAGCAGCGCACCTTTGGATGGGAGATCATCCATGCTCAGCGGAGCTAAGAGGAAGAGAGGAAAGGAATTCACGAGACAAAAAATGCCGCTACGTACGAGAGTTGACGTTCACAGCAGCGCACTCGGCCAGAGCATGTGTGGAACTCATGGATAATGTGGCGATGGTGAGATAAAACGATAAAAAGAAAACGGGAAACACAGTGACACACTTCATGTCCGGGAGGAAGAGGAAGTTGCGTGTGTGCAGATTGATGGGAGAGAAAGTTAGAGTTGTCACTAAAGCAAAAAAATAGCTTTAAAGTCACTGACAGGGTTTTTTAGTAAAAGGCTGTTTTCTCAGCTTTTTGTTCTTAAACTGAAGATTTGTGTAAAACTTTTTTTGATAAAAGTAGAGGCTTCAATCTTTCAGAATCTGGTGTCAGATTTCAGATAGTCATAGTAGAAAACATTCTGTGGGTCTTTAAAATCAGTCAAAATGCTCAAAAATGGCTGGTACTGAATGAGTTAAATTTCTTGCCTTCAAGGCAATAAAAATGATAAATATAAGAAATAATATTATAGTAAACATTTGTATTATTGTTACTAATATATTATGATTGTATTGTTAATAAAGAAAATAATAAAGTTGAAATTAGTTATTAAAAATAATAAGTAATATAAATTAATAAATACAAAACAAATAATTATCCTGCCTGTGTTGTATAGAACTTTTATGACATTTACCACAAAATGAGCTTCTTTGAATATGTCCCCTTTAAACAGGCATTTAAACTTTAAAAACAAGTCATAGCGCACACGTACCATTTTATTGATGGATTTAGGAAATGACTGAAAATATTTTTCAATTCTTAATTCTTAATTTTCCTACGTACCCCCTGCAATGTGCTCACATACCCCTAGAGGTATGCATACCCCTGGTTGGGAAACACTACCCTAGGCGGCTGGGGATGTGGTCGTCCTCCCTGGGCGGGCTGTTCCCGGGTCTTTCTGGCCTGTGGTCCGTTCCCTGCTGGCTCTGGGCTTTCCCAGGTGTGTATGTGAGGGAGCGGTGGCTGCCTCTCGGTTTAGGATCTTGGAGGCATCTGGGGGGCTGCTCGGCCATGGAGGGGTGGCCTGGGGCTGCTTGGCCCCCGCTCTCTCTGCTGGCCTGGCTGCATCCTCAGGCCCAGGGCAGCGTTTGGGTTTGCAGTAGTGGTTCTTGCACATACATTGGTTAAGATGCTGTGGCACGCACTGGGCTGTGGGATAAAACTCGTACTGGGCTTAACTTTAGACACGTTGATCCCAAATACCTGTTTTAGGTACTACCACTCACTCCTTCCTTCTGTCCACAGCCACCACCGTTATACCGAAGCTTCACACTGGTCACCAGACTGGCTTGATTACACAACACAATATGCACAACTACATCTTCACATCTCACTATCACTTTACAATAATCAACTCTTCCCCTCCTTTTCCATTTTCTGTCTTGAGTCTCACCTCCCTGTCCCCTAGTTGGGGGTTGGCCCACAAAAGAGTTCCAGATGCGAGGTGTAGAGAAGATAGTCGTCTGTATAATGTGATACTTCACTGATCGGTGACTGTGGAGCTCCGTACAGGAGGATGGTCACATGTCTGTGGTTTTACATCAAACCATCACAGTTTCACTGAAAGGTCACTTTGGTTCACCTCACTGTTTGTAGCTCTAGCATCCTGAGAGTGTGTCTTTAAGAATCAGCCGGCCTGTTTGTTCCTCTCTCCTTCACGTCTGCTTCCTTAGTCTGTTGTTTATCAGTCTGTCCTTCCCCCAAGCTAAAGGACAAGCAAATAACAGCATGACTCCTTGAGACTTCAGCCAGCCCTCGCTTCCCATTAAGATTAGACGAAGCGATCCTTCATGAGATATTTGGGCCACTTTTTGAGCTAACAGTGAAAAAAGAACCAATGTCATGACTGGGCAATTGTACGTTACAGTCTCAAATGGAAAAACACGTGTACATTAAGTTAAGATGAGAGATACACCTGGAGCATGTTACCTGTAAAGTAAAAAAAAATATAGAGGAAACTTGGAAAGAACATTCACAGACAGAGTCCCAAAAAGAGCTGATCTGTTAATTCATTAACGATCTGGGTTAAAGAATATATTCTTTGGACTGAATCAGGACTCACGATCTCTTGTCTCTCCGTTAACCTGGATTCTGTAAGACCTTTGACAGGTACACGGAGGATGTAAAGTCACCAAACTCACAATAAACACTACAGGACCGAGAAAAAAAACGGATTCAAAGAATGTGGTTATTGGACACAGGTAGCAGACTTTTCAGATGCAGAATTGACACACTTGAACTACTCAGGACTCACAGGGTAAGTATCTGGGAAGTCAAATGACTCGAATGAACCAGATCAATCTATTGAGTGACTCAGATTAACCAGGATTCTTGAAATGAATCAAATGCTAAACACACAAAATCTGAGCTGTTCGGTGAATCTATCCATGTGACCTTTAGTAGTTTGAGTTTGTTAATAATCTTAGGGTGAATTCACACCAACAGATCCTAGAGCATTTTAAATGTTTTAAATACATTTTAAATGCTCTAGGATTAGTTTGCCCTGATAGTCCGCAAGTCTAGAGCGGATCAACCTGGGGAATTATAGACTCGAAGCGTTTCCAATTGAAGTATAGAGCAATTAGGAGTGCAGTGTTCACAACTGTTGTTGTGGACGAGACCATCGATACCAGAGATTGTAGAGTCTGAAACATTGTAGATTAATGATAACTTCTGATACTGTCAAATATGCTGACCCCTAGTGGTGAAATAACTGATGCATCCTTGCATCCATTTGTTATGTTTAATCATTACAGTCTGGAATGATGTCATCAGAATCATTTAAATCACGTTAATATACCGTAAATTACGTTGATCACAACTTAATCAATAAACCTGCTCAGATTCAGTAAATCATTGAATTGGGTTACATTAATGCTGCTCTTATGTCTTTATATGACATAAATAAATACAAATTATAATATTATTCATGTCACTACAGCTTATATCTACCTTTATTTTTTTTATTAGTAGTTAAAAACTAATGTTTTCTGAAAAGATTGATTAATATTTCTAAAAAAAACCGAATTGAAAAAAAAATTATGTGGAAAACACGGAATTTATTAAAAAAAAAATAAAACAGAATTTATAGGACCCTATTTGACCCATAGATGACAGGTTTCTGTTTCTCTGCCTAGAGAAGTCTCTACTCCAGTAACTCCATAAGATAAAAGATAATATCAAACTTTATTGATCCACCAATAAGGGAAATTTAGATGTTGTAGCATCTAAAAACACAGGAAAACAGAAAATATAACATCATACAATAATTAAACAAAGGAAGAAAAAATACAGTAGAACTAGTAGTAGTAACTAGTTACAGTAACTGGTCAGCTCATGGAACTGGTTACAGTAACTGGGTAGCTCATGGAACTGGTTACAGTAACTAGTTACAGTAACTGGTCAGCTCATGGAACTGGTTACAGTAACTAGTTACAGTAACTTGTTAGCTCATGGAACTGGTTACAGTAACTAGTTACAGTAACTGGTCAGCTCATGGAACTGGTTACAGTAACTAGTTACAGTAACTGGTCAGCTCATGGAACTGGTTACAGTAACTAGTTACAGTAACTGGTCAGCTCATGGAACTGGTTACAGTAACTAGTTACAGTAACTGGTTAGCTCATGGAACTAGTTACAGTAACTAGTTACAGTAACTGGTCAGCTCATGGAACTGGTTACAGTAACTAGTTACAGTAACTGGGTAGCTCATGGAACTGGTTACAGTAACTAGTTACAGTAACTGGGTAGCTCATGGAACTGGTTACAGTAACTAGTTACAGTAACTGGTCAGCTCATGGAACTGGTTACAGTAACTAGTTACAGTAACTGGTCAGCTCATGGAACTGGTTACAGTAACTAGTTACAGTAACTGGTCAGCTCATGGAACTGGCTACAGTAACTAGTTACAGTAACTGGTCAGCTCATGGAACTGGTTACAGTAACTGGTTAGCTCATGGAACTAGTTACAGTAACTAGTTACAGTAACTAGTTACAGTAACTAGTAACTGTTCTCTGAACACAAACCAAGGAGATGAAATGATCAGCTGTTCTTAATCCATTAGGACTGAGTCCAGAACGAAACCGTTGTGAAAACAGCCTTAATGAACAATCTTGAACAACCCTCCCATTACAAGCAGGCAGAGGTGAAAGTATCAGATTACAAGTACTCACAAGTATTTAAGTTGCTTCTATGGGTACTTCTAAATCAGTACTTAAGTACCTTTTAAAATAAGTAAAGTCATTTGTTTCATTTCTACACCCAATTGTTACTGAATGAATTATTATTTTTTGTTTTAAAATGATTAACGGACATTGTGAAACTACAAAAAATGAAATGACCAGACAAGAATCAAATGCATCACATCGTAATAGACCAATCAGATTAAATGTAATGCATCACATCGTAATAGACCAATCAGATTAAATGTAATGCATCACATCGTAATAGACCAATCAGATTAAATGTAATGCATCACATCATAGCTGACCAATCAGATTAAATGTAATGCATCACATCGTAATAGGCCAATCAGATTAAATGTAATGCATCACATCATAGCTGACCAATCAGATTAAATGTAATGCATCACATCATAGCTGACCAATCAGATTAAATGTAATGCATCACATCATAGCCGACCAATCAGATTAAATGTAATGCATCACATCTTAATAGACCAATCAGATTAAATGTAATGCATCACATCATAGCCGACCAATCAGATTAAATGTAATGCATCACATCTTAATAGACCAATCAGATTAAATGTAATGCATCACATCATAGCCGACCAATCAGATTAAATGTAATGCATCACATCTTAATAGACCAATCAGATTAAATGTAATGCATCACATCATAGCCGACCAATCAGAATAAAAGTAATGCATCACATCTTAATAGACCAATCAGATTAAATGTAATGCATCACATCATAGCCGACCAATCAGATTAAATGTAATGCATCACATCTTAATAGACCAATCAGATTAAATGTAATGCATCACATCATTGCCGACCAATCAGATTAAATGTAATGCATCACATCTTAATAGACCAATCAGATTAAATGTAATGCATCACATCATAGCTGACCAATCAGATTAAATGCAATGCATCACATCATAGCTGACCAATCAGATTAAATGTAATGCATCACATCTTAATAGACCAATCAGATTAAATGTAATGCATCACATCATAGTTGACCAATCAGATTAAATGCAATGCATCACATCATAGCTGACCAATCAGATTAAATGTAATGCATCACATTTTAATAGACCAATCAGATTAAATGTAATGCATCACATCTTAATAGACCAATCAGATTAAATGCTCAGCGCCAAAACAGCATTGAATGGAGATTATTTTCTCAGGTTCAGAGTTCATAAATGTATCTCGATCGATTTATTTATTTTTAATTGAATTCATTGGCGTTATTTTTTTTTAAAAGAATTGTACATTTTGTTAAACTACGTTCATTTATACAAAATGCTTTTGTGGAAAATAAAATGAGGTCCAACTGAGCACGAAAAAGTTTATACATGATGTTTACTGTACTGAACCCAGGCAAGATTTATTACCAAAAATATATAGAATCAGAACAGTATCATAATGAATCAACTCCTCCATGGTTGTTATTTACATGATCAATGAAAATCAAGTCAAATCAAATCAAACATCATTATATATAATTTTAACTGTATATAATTTAATACACTGTATTGTCTTCATAGAGAAGGTATTTATGGCTCCAGGAGGACTTTAATCCAGGTGAGATGAGGTTCAATGGTTCCTTGTAGAGTAAAGGTTGCAGACCCCTGACCAGGGGAAGAGGGTTAGGAGACCCCACTATCAGAGCTGGACCCTCTCAATTTAATTCATCGGGTGAAGCGATGCAGATGCTACGTTATGCTACTGTTAACTTAATTCAAGTTCAGCATTTCTGCAAGATAAAAAAAACAGAACACATGTTATGCTTTGCTGTTATTTAAAAAAATGTTACGTCTTCTTTTAAAATTCTATAAAATAAATAACCTGTTGTTTCAGCCACTGCTTGTTGCAGAAAAACTTAACATTGACACTAAAACATTAAGCAAATATATCAAGTTATTGTTAATCTTTACTTCATACAAAACTACGATACGGCAGTTAAGTCAACTATTCATCAGCATGTATGTCTATGCTGTACCCCATTTCAGCTTTTTTAACCTTTTTCAACCTTATTGCTAATGTTAAGCTATTGCTAGGTCATTGCTTAGCTAATACTAGGTTAATGCTAATGCTAGGTCGTTACTAATGCTAGAGACTAATGCTAATGCTAAGTTAGTGCTAAAGTTAATGTTAAGCTAATGCGGTGCAATTATGGCATAATTATAGTTGATATTTTAATTTTAAAAATCTGTTGCTGTCGTGATTGTAATTAAATTGTAATTTAGTTTAGATAATTGACTTTGTAATTGTAATTGCCATGAAAATTCTATAAAAATTGTCAATTATAATTTAAGGCAAAACTGGGGAACCATGTTAAGTTGAGCGCTATACTGACACAAAAAATGCTCAGACGCCCCCACCAAAAATATTAAAACTTATTTTTTATTGATTATTAAGCCTAACCAGGTAATCAATAGATAGAAAATAAATTAGATGATAGATATTTGTTTATAGTGTATTTTACAGCTGATTTAGCACCCATTATCATAAGAGATGCTAACAGAAAGCTAACACAAGAATAAGGTTAACATTATTAGGTTATATATTGATTATTATTTAATTGTAATTGAATTGAGGATGTAATTGTAATTGTCTTGCTGAGGATAAAAAATAAACGTAATTTAATTGTAATTGGAAAAATGCTAATCACTGTAATTGTAATTGAACATGGGTAAATGAAAACGTAGTTGTAATTGAAAACGTAATTGTAACTGAAAAATGTAATTGACCCCAACCCTGAAGTTATAATAGTTTGAGTTTGTTAATAATCTTACAGTTTGATAAAGGCTTCAGTCTGAAGGTGCGTTCACACCGAACGTGACTGAAGCGATTATATTACATTCAAATCAATGTAAATAACGCAACTTCAAGTTATCTCCCCTCAAACGATGTGACTTGCGTGATTTGAGCGACTATGTCAAGCGCGACCTTGTTGCTCAAAGTTGAAAAATTTGAACTCTTAAAGCGACTTCAAGCAACAACTTTACCGTCCTTCACTGTCTGTAGAGCCGAGGCAGCAGCCCCTCCCACCTGCTGCAGTACAGGGCTGTACTACACTTCATCTATTTACCGAGGCAAAATGAAAGTGGTTAACTTCTTGAATAAGTCTACATTCTGAGTGAACTCATCCTTCAGTAACTCTGTAAGTTGATGATTTAAACCGTGAAAGCAGCGCTGTTAATGATAAGTGCTGTAAACGTGCAGGCGGAGAAGAAGTGATCAGACCTCTCTCTCTCCCCTTTCACCGGCTACGCACACACACACACACACACACACTTCCCTGGTTGTCACATCACTGGAGCAATGATGCGATGAAGTGACCAAAAAGCGTTAACATGTTCAAGCGACTCATCACGGACGATTGAGGTGACTGCAGACGCTCCAGTCACGTTCAGTGTGAACCCACCTTAATCCTAGTTTTTTAGGCATTTTCCTCCGATCAATAAGCCTTCATTTACCACCGAGGCCCACATCGCTGATCTTTGCACCTGGCAGTAACTTAGACGTTCTTTTATTTCTTCCCTTTGTTTGTCGACAGAGAGCAGCACTAAAACACAATCACTATGAAGTCAAGCAGTTAACCTGGAGGCTAAGGAGGGCTACGTTCACTGCTTTGGACAGAGCCAATTATCTCTACCTGGGGTGTAATTTAGTGTTTACGCCTGCCTGTCATTACCAAGCGCTGTGAATCTACCTGTTAGATTAAAGCCCAAGCTGTTCTGTAGCTGTCACAGGAAGTGTTTCTTCTTCTCTCTTTATCAGTGTTTGCTACAACACTTCACAGCCTAAGCATTTACTACAGTAACATCCACATTTACTGCATTTATTCCTGCGTTTTATAGTTTTCTTGCCATTTCCTCATTATTTGAAGCATTTATTTTACAGTGTTTGGATACATGTTTAAAATTTCCAGCATTGATTTCCACCTTATAATAAATTGTTTACTGTTCTCTTTATTTCCATCTATAGTAATCCTACTTAACATTTGCGAAAAATCAGCAAATTTTGCACAAATAGTGCCTTAGCCGCAAAAAGGCCAATAGTCCTAAAGGTGGCGCTATAGCAAGCCTCTCAAGTTGGACAATTTGAAAATTCAAAACAAATCAACCATATGTGCTGCAGATTTGTGACTTTCTGAAGAAACCTTCGTACATTTAAACCTTTTTAAAATTTTGAAGTCACGATATACTATATCCCGATACTAAACGATATACATCGCGATATATCACAATATCAATAATTACAAATGTCACCTTTACAAATACAAAATGGTATAAAATCCAATTTATTTCATTTCTTTTTAAACTTGCGAGAACAAGTGAATGGTAACTAACCATTCACTTCAAGAACTAATTTTTACATGACTGTAACGCACAATATTGTTGTAATACACATTTTTGTCATAAAACTGTTATGACAAAAATGTGTTGTGACATAATGTGTTACAACAAAAATATTTGTTGACGTGCTGTGCATATGTTGGCGCAATTAAATGGGTTTTGAGTAAAAAATAAATAAAAATAAAAAACATGATAAAAAAAAAATCTATTTTGACATTTTTTGGATCGATACAATAATCGCGCTTTGAAATATTGTGATATATCGCTAAATCATTTTTTTCTTACATCCTTATAAAATACCCACATTTCATTTAAAAAACTGAGATTTTTACAACATTTTAAACATCACTTTTTCACTTATGGTTTCAATAAATCTTTAATTACCAACATCTCTCTGCTGTCTGGATGCACTGTGTGTATTTCCAGATTCTTGTGTTATACACACAATATATATACAGTATAACTGAATATAAGTGTATAG
Source organism: Gouania willdenowi (assembly GCF_900634775.1). Classification (NCBI taxonomy): domain Eukaryota; kingdom Metazoa; phylum Chordata; class Actinopteri; order Blenniiformes; family Gobiesocidae; genus Gouania; species Gouania willdenowi. Next base: position 2,223,805 of record NW_021144848.1, read on the forward strand.
CTGTGATGTGAGAGACATGGTTTGATAGTGACAGGCTGCTTTGTGGTGAGGAGACATGTGGACGGGTTCTTAGTTTATTAGCACCTCAGCAGACGGTCGGAGCTGCAAACACGAGCTCCTCTTCCTCTTCCTCCAGCTGCTCCTCTTCCTCTTCCACTTCCTGCTCTTTGTTTGTACGACAGCTCTGTAGGTGAGCAGTGACATCACTCCTTTCCCATCAAACACGACAGATGAGCAGACGAGCAACGTTTGTGACGGTCAACGCACAGTTTAGTCACCTGTCTCCGATCATTAACACCTCTCAGGCTAAACCCATTGAAGAACTGAGTTAGAAATCTACACTGACAGAGAAAATACCTGTCAAAACAAGTAAAAATAGTGAACATACTAAAACAATTACAATTAAAATGAATAATATCAATTGATTTCACTGAAGTTAAATCCTAGTGAATCTTAAAACAAGCTATTGGTCACATTTAAAAGTAAAAACTAAATTAACATAAATTCAGAAGTGCAACAAAGCAAGGCAACATTATGTTGCATATTTCAGCAACAATGCATTAAAAAAGATGTATGTAAGGCTTTTAAAATGTTAGATTTTGTTTTTACTTGAGCCTTGTCATGTTTTTAAAAGCATTTTAAAAAACATAAAAACAACAACATAAATAAAGCCTGCATTACTGTGTTCAACAACATCAGTAAGTAATTTGAATAATGTCTCATTTCCTAAAGTTTTTGGCTTTAAAATGTGTTTAATCACCTGTTTTACTACGAGACATCAGACAAATGATTTTTAGAGGAAGTTCGACTCTAGGTGGATAAACCCAAGCTGCGTCCCAAATAAAAGTCAGGCCTAGGCAGCACTGGGGGAATCCCTGTAAGCTAGTATTTTATCTTTTTTTGTTTAGTGCCACAGTAACTTAGCATGGTCATGTCAGGATGGGGTTTTATTTTGCAGGGCAGGCAGGAACTCTGGGCTTCCCTCCCAGCAGCTTTCTCCTGATTGGTCACCAGCTGCAAATATTTAACTATGGGGCATAAATAGGGAGGCTGACATTTTCGTTGCTTCGACTATGATATCCCTTGTGACCTGGTTTCATGCCAGTAACTCGTGGATCGACAGTAAGTGTTTTTTTGCTGTTGGACATTGTTCTTGTTTCCTCTTGGTTTTGCTTTTTGTGTTTTTTGATTAGCTCCGCCCCCGTCCCTGCATTTGGGTCTGCACCGACACCTGCATGTGACAGGTCGCTCTGCTAGCTTGTTTGATAATGCATGACACGGGCACAATGAATTAGTCCATGATAGTCTTAAAACACTGGCTTACCTTTGGCTTTTCCAAGTTTTTCTATTTTCTTCTTCCCTGGGCACCAGATAATGTGTTTGGTTGTTTAGACATGATGATGGTGCAGCAGTAAACACAAGTCAGCCTGAGCCGCCTGGGTCACGCCTCAGCGACAGGTCATTAAATGAAATAATTGACAATACTACATGCGTGTGGTTGCAAGGCCCGCTGCTTGCAGCTTTAATTTTAATTGAATTCAAGTTTAGTATACTAATAAAATCAGTGCTTTGGTGCATCAATTACTTTTTTTTCCCCCTCAACCAATTTGGCGCCCCCTGGCTGTATGGCGCCCTTAGCATTTGCCTATATAACCTGACCCTGAACTGTATTAAATAGTAATGACACAACATCAGGAAGTTTAATAGCCAGTAATTAGATCTGATTTATGAAAGACGGTGTATTAAAACAGAAATGTGTAAACTGATGGTTAAACTCTGGAATGGAATTGGTGAAAATTTGAAACTGAAAATGTGAGGCTCTAATTTCGTCATAATCTGAGAGCATTTTAGGTGTGACTTATTATAAACGTGTGAATAAACATGCTGAAGTGTTTCCATTGTTCAGTGTTTGTCAAGCCGTCCCCGTCAGTGCAATAAATAAAGACATTTATTTAGTGAAAAGGCTCAAACAACCCACCGTCATCCTCCCACACGTACTCATTTAGAGCCAAAGTGGCGTTTTCCTCCATCTCATAAATTCAGACCTGAGGCTGGTTACTGTTTATGGCTCAGAATGATGTCAGAATCACTTTAGATTGATCATAAGTGGTCACAGCTCTAGTTCAGCCCCCACGACCACACAACCACGTCACAAAAAATACTCTGAGAAAAAAGCTCCTGATATCAGGAGAGGAGAGGAGCTCCATCACATTGTCACGTCCAGTGGATTAGTGAGACCAGAAAAGGTAGCAGTGACTCAACTGACCTCATTCCCAACATCAGCATCAGCAAACGCACACATACTGTACATGTATCAGGGGATTAAATGTTTTCAGCTTTGGCTTTGTTGACAGACGCTAAAGTAGAAACACAGAGTTGTTTTTATTATGTTGGAGCCTGGTGGCAACAGGTTAGCTGGTCACTACGTAGAGCCGCGTACACAGATGGGAACCAAAGGTTTTTATCTGTAAAATTCAGCTGACCATAAAGTTTCTACACCAAGGGCCAATTCAGGCTAGGGCTGGGCATTATGGACCAAAACGCTAATCTCAATAAGGCCATATGTAAAAACATACCAACATGGCAACCAAACTCCACAGCTGCTGAATGATTGACTGTTTGCCTATTACTGGTGACGTACGGAGATATGATAGGCTGTTTCCGCGCACTGGGTCAGCCCGTCTGTAGCTGATTGGCTGTTTGTGTGTTTCTGCCGGCAAAAAGGAACTGAAGACAGCTCTGCTTCAACAGAAACTCGCTTCAAAACAAACAACAAGCTAAAGATCAAACACAAGACAACACATGGCAGAAGCACCGGGCCTGAGCGGTGAGTCTGCCGCGACGTCGTTGTCGTCAGTGGCATCAGTAATTTTGCTCAGAAAACCAAACTCTAAAAGTCCCATTTGGAACTATTTTGTCTTTAAACGAGGCAGAGATGGTAAAGCAAAAGGAGATCTACTGTGCAGGCGCTGTCACCAGCTATAGGAGCCAAAGGAGGAAACACTTCTTGCTTGTTTTTTCGCCCAGACTCAGATCGATCTATATATATTTCCACTGTATATACAAAGGAGGGAACACATCCAACCTCATAAAACACCAGTGACATCATCCAGAAAATGCATGAAAATATAGTTTTTTCAGGTAATCAGTTCCTGTTTATTGTATTTTATCCTCTATGGTTTATTATGTTGGAGAAGAAGCATTATTGTCAAATTGTTTGTTTTTGTTTTTTTTAAAGACAGTGGATTTGTTATTCTAAGTTGATTATTTATATTAGTAAAAAAATAAATAAATGTGCAAAGGAAACTGAACGATTTTTTTATTTTTATTTCAACCATAAAAATTCTAACTTCATTTATTATTATTTTTTATTGCTTATATGCCTTTGTTCATGTCCTCTTATCATGCACCAAACAACAAGTAATTAATAAGTATTTCTAACTTGTACAAATACATTCATTTGCAGTTCATAAAAATAATAAGAAGAATGAAAAAAGGCTTCAGTATCGCGATATTACCCAGAACCGTGATACTTTGTCTGGTTTTGTATCGTGACAACTCTACATGTGATATACATCTTGATATCTTTAACTCAATAAAGTCGACCCAGAAAGACAATTCTATACTAAATTTGCTGATTTATGAACAAATAGCTGCACATGTGCCACTTTTGGCTTTTCCTCCTCTAAGGCAGGGGTTCTCCACCTTGGGGTTGGGACCCCATTTGGGTTTGCGAGACACTGGGAGGGGGTCACCACGTGCCTTCAAGAAACCAAGAATATTTTTTTCAACAATTTTTGCTTATTTTTATCCTTTTAATGCAACTCTACCAAACTTACCATATTTTAACCTATATTGATCACTTTTTTTTTTTGCCATATTTTTTTTCCTTTCAATGCAAATTTCAATGCCTTTTCTGCACATTTTTTCACTTTCAAGACATTGTCAGCACTTATAAACTCTTGTTGACCCATTATTGTCACTTTTAACCTCTTTTCACCTTATTTTATGCTTATTTTTGCCAATTTAACCACATTCAGGATTTTTCATGCCCTTTATTTGCCTGTTTAAACTAGTGATGTCCCAATACAACTTAATTTCCGATATACCAATATTGCAGCCTTGCGTATCAGCCGATACCGATATTGATCTGATATCAGCATGAATCATACATACTTTTATTACGTTTTTTTTTTTTTAATAAAATAATTTAATTATTTTCTAGTGAGGAATGTTAGAAAAGGCTTGATTAGGTGATGTCACTCAAACAGAAAACAATAATCAGCAACAGTAGGGATGAAAAAAACTGACCCGTTTATTAACCAAATGGTTACATACATTTTAACCTTCAACATAATATCTACAGTATTCTACAATTGAATAAAATAAATAAATAAATGAATTGAAAAATAATTAAAAAAATCAGAAATTTGAATCCGATATTTTTTTCAGGCTGATATCGGGGCACCTTTAAACTAATTGTACCAACATTGACACTTTGAACCATGTTTACCACTTTTTCTCTCTGTTTTTTGTCCACTCTAATTTGCAACTTTCAACCAATTTCTGTGGTTTTTTAATCCCCTTTCACCTCCTTTTCTGCCATTTTTGGTCACTTTCAACCCATTTTATTTCTGATTAAAACAAGGATTTCTATCTTTAAGATGACTATAATAATAATAATAATAAACGTTCCTGGATAACAGTGGATATTATTCAGATGAATAAATAAATGTGGTTATCACAGATTCATAGAACAATGGACCATCATTTTACTGACTTCATGGATGGACCCCAAAAATCTCTCCCCTTTATTCCCCCTTATAGATGGTCCTGTCTCCACATGACTGTTCTTCAATGTTCATGTCTGTGTTCAACCACCTTCAGCTACAGTGGGGGTCCCCGCTCTGTGGAACCTTTATTTTAGGGTTCTCGGCCTGAAAAGGTTTAGAACCACTGGTCTACGGGGCAGCACGTGCGAGTGAGTTCTGTGTGGCTTGGGTTAGAACACACTCAGTAATCCATCTAACTGCTTTTCAGTCTGTTCTGAGAAGCAGCAACAGCAGCGACCCATAAAACTAGTGTTTTAATACAAAATAAGATATAAATATATCGTTATAGGCAATATTTCTATATTGCCAAAATACAAATTTTGATATATCTTGAATCTTGATAAATTGCCTAGGCCTATTTCAGGGTCTAGCCCACTCAACAACAACTGGGTCATTTCATGTCATTTCAACAAATTTTCAGGACATCCCACGCACTTCGGTCTCAAAGAATTCTGACTTTTTTACCAGTTGTTTCTTGGTTATTCAATAGACACACTGTACTTTTTCAGTTTAATAAGATAAAACCTTTTTGAGATATGGACAATTTAGTGGTGGGGGGGGGGGGGGGGGGGTGATTTTCACGTCTTTTTTTTTTCTTTCATTTTCATCTTCTAATATCTCAGGAACTACGCCACATAAGAAAAGTAAATATGGTATAGTAATACAGCTCCACCTATTATTTCAGAATATACAAAATGATCTGCTATACATACTATCTGATGGACATTCCAGCTCCTCTAGTAAATAGTTTTTTTCGAGGATTGGGTCTGAAACATGTTTGGGCCTTTGTTGGGAAGACTGTCTGCTGTCATCTGAGCTAATGCTAACTTAGCATAGGATTGCTGCAGTGCTTGTGCAGGCTGTTGATATAGCTTAATTTCTGCTGGATATATGTGCATGTGCAGGCTGCTAATGTAGCTTGGTGTCTGCTGGATATATGTGCATGTGCAGGCTGCTAATGTAGTTTTTGTTATTATCTTGCTAATTCATTCTCACATTCTTATTGTATTTCCAGACCACACATACACAAATACATATGAACCTACATGAAAGTATATGCTGTCATTCTGGAACAATCAGCTGTAATCATTAAAGAAGCATTCTTAAATCATCCAGTCCTCCTGATTCTCTGACCGGAATCTCCAGTCCATCCTGGCCGCTCCAACCAGTGTTATTCAATTAATTAATGTGGGAAATACTACAGCCTTCATTAAACAACTTAGCATATGCCTCAGCTCCCTGTAATGTGATCAGCATAGAGCTATGAACATAGACTGTTCATATCACTAATTATTAGTCACATATATGCATTGGTTCCTGGGTGACACGCTCTTGAAATCCCCAAAAAACTTACATTTTTTACTATTTTCTTTGGCCTGTAACTGCATGTGGGAATGTAAGAAAAAAAATCTCATCTGTTTTAAATGATCATACAAAGGTTACTCTTTATTGGGATATGAAAAACGTTTTTTCTTCATGCAACTTCTTCAAAATGATGTTTAAAAACATTAAAGAAGACCGTAGTGCGTGGACCATTTGAGGAACAACATGGAATGACCCAGCTTTAATTTTACATTCATTTCTATTTTTCGTTGAATCAGCTGGAGTCGAGTCGTGATTGTTGATAATCACACTCATCAACATCATCATCATCCATCTATAGATTCTTAGGTTAGACCAACACGTGTGTAGCGCCGTTTTCAACGTAATCGCTGCATTTAGCGCGTGCGTCACCGACCGAGGGAAAATTACAGATTTGTTAATATGTTTTGTCTGTTTTTCCAACTCTCTGTTTTTTCTTCTTCTTCTGTTCATTTGTGCTGCATCCTCCTTTCTCTCCATCACCTTTTTCCAACCTCCTCACGTTTAATAGAGGCAGCTGAGTCCAGTTACCATGGTAACTGCTGCGATAAGCCTTGCCAATCAGATGTTCGCCAGCACACGTGTTGAGAAGTGTTTTTTTTTTTTTTCTTCTTTCCCTCAGTGCGAATTGTGCACTATGTAATTACTGTCCACCCACTCTGGTGTAAGGATGTGTCGACCCTCGGCTGCACCTTTACAAAGTAAAGCTCTGCTCACAGGAAGTGAAGGAAAGACATGAGACGCTAACAACTTAACTTCCTGTTCGTTCTCTGCAGATCAACCGTTTGAACCCGCCCACTTTTCAAGTCAGCAGAAGTATTAGAACATGTGCATACCTGCCTTACTGAACTGAACACAGTCACTAGCCTCGTGAGAACTGCCTCCTGAAATGACCTGAGTGACAGTTCTCGCGAGATTAGTGCTGACATCAGCAACAAACCCAGAAACAACTCAGAACAGAGATGATAATGAAGACGTTCCGGTGAAAAAAAACTAAGAACTGGTGTAAATATGTTGTAAAATATAACATAGAGTTTATCTTCATAAAGACCATCAGGATGTGACACAGTTACACGTTCTGTTAGATTAATAACTGATATTATAACGTCTACCACAGAGGAAGGAACCACGTAAGTCACCATGAAAAATCATCCAATCACAAGCTCCACAAATATACACTGTTTATAAAGTGTTAAATAATGTAAAGTCTGTAATAAATGTGTCTAATAAGTCATTAGTGAATACCAGAGAACCACATGAGTGAGTATGAGAAATTATAATAAAATAAATTGTTATAATGTCTAACTTAAAGACAAGCAACATGAAATTAACAGTAAAGATGCAACGTGTTGACTTGTATATAAACTGTAAATATATTAAATAAACACGTGCTTCATATACACATTTATGTTTTTATTTAGGCTGTTTTATCATTTCGGAATTAGGGCTGGACGATATATCGAGATTCAAGATGTATCGAGTTTTCTATTTTGGCGATATAGGAAACTGTAATATTTCATATATCTATATGTATATATATATAAAATAGCTTATTATGTATCAAAATACTAGTTTTAGGAGTCGCTGCTTTTACTTCTCAGAACAACATGTAAAGCTCAGTTAGATGGATTTCTGAGGGCACATATTGTGCAGCTGTTAATAAAGGTCAACCTACCATTTTCAAATCCAAAACCTGACAGGTATGCATGTGACTGATGGTGTTTCTAGTTGCCTTTGAGATTGAATCCTTAAACATGAAATAGTTCTTGTTTTTGGCTTTGGGTTTCACCTGTGAAAACTGCATTTTCTGTTAAGCAAACATGAAGACCACAGAGCTGTCTATGGGAGAAAAGCAAACCATTTTCAAGCTGAGAAGAAGAGGGAAAATCAATCGGAGCTATTGCACAAACATTGGGCATAAACAATACAACAATTTGGAATGTCCTGAAAAAGAAAGAAACTACTGGTGTACTGAGCAACAGTCATTGAACAGGTCGGCCAAGGGTATCAACAGCAGTTGATGACAGAAACATTGAGCTGTGAAGAAACACCCAAAGACAACAGTCAGTAACATCACTACCAACCTCCACAGGGCAGGGGTGAAGGTATCACAATCCACTGTTTGAATAAGACTTGGAGAGAAGAAATATAGAGGCCATACCACAAGATGCAAACCACTCATCAGCAAAAAGAATCAAAAGGCCAGATTGGATTTTGTAAAGAAATACAGAGATGAGCAAAAAAAAGTTTTGGAACAAAGTTTTATGGACTGATGAGACCAAGATGAACCTCTACCAAAGTGATGGAAAGGCCAAAGTATGGAGAAAGAAAGGATCTGCTTATGATCCAAAACACACAAGCTCATCTGTGAAGCATGGTGGAGGTAATGTCATGGCTTGGGCTTACATGGCTGCTTTTGGAACGGGTTCACTGGTTTTTATTGATGATGTAACTCATGATGGTAGCGGCAGAATGAATTCTGAAGTCTACAAAACCATTTTGTCTGGAAAAGTGGAAGGTCTTAGACTGACCAAGTCAATCAGCGGACCTTAACCTAATAGAGCATTTTACCTCCTGAAGAGGAAACTGAAGGGAGAAACCCCCAGAAACAAATCAGAACTGAAAGAATCTGCAGTAAAGGTCTGGAAAAGCATTTCACATGAAGATTACAACAGTCTGATGAAGTCAATGGGTCACAGGCTTGCTAAAAATGGAGCGTAGGGGGCGCCATCGCTCTGTAGGGGAGCAAATTTACAATGTCGGGGGCCCCAACGCTCAACAGCGATGGAGAGAACCCTGATAACGACCAATCTGAGCATTAACACAGGAAACAACAAAGGCTTTTTTCTGTTTTTGTTAATGTTATGAACATTTTCCTGTCTTTTTGAGAAATATGTTTTGTTTGGTTTTTTGTATATTTTTGTATTTTTCTCATTTTGTGTTTTTTTCTGTAATTTTTTGACTATTTTGTGTATTTTTCTTTATGTATGTACAGTATATGCTTTTTGGATTCTTTATCATTTAAGCTATTTTTTGTGTATTTATGACAAAAACACAACATACAATTTGTTATGTTGTATATATATGTATTTATGTTTTCTTTTTGTATTTTTTCTATGAAGTTCAATGCCTTTTGGATTGTTTTTTTATATATATTATATTTCAGTCATTTTGTGTGTTTCTGTTGTCATCCTGTCTATGTGCAGTTTAGTAGTTACATTTTTCTGTTCAGAACGTGAATTCCATGTTTTATATCAACTTTCTACAATCAGGGAGAATCTGAGTCGTCGTCTCCCCCCTCCCCCCCCCTCAACAGATTACTGACAGCTTTGTGTTATTCCTGAGCAGCTAGCTAACATGTGGCTAATGAAAGCCACTCTTGTATTCTTCATGCGTGGTGTGAAGCGTTTGTCGGGCACTCGGCTTTAAAATCTTTTGCAAACCGTGTGTTTTTGTGATCCTGGAGTCTTTGCTACAAATCACCTTAAATCTCAACCATTCTTCACTTCCTCTATGTTCTGTGTTCCCGTTTCTCATCCCAGACTTTTGCGATTAGCGTAATTGTGTCTCTTTATCACACAGCGTGCTCTTTTGTCTTAATTAATTGTTAATCGCCACCGTTTGTGCCTCGTGGATTAAAAAGGCTTTATCAGCTGTCTCTTCGCTGTGAGTTGGCGTCAGTCGGTGAATTAACAGACTTGTTTTGGGCTTCACCAAATAAAAGGTTACAGTGAGATGGACGGGTGCAGGAATGAGGTCACGGGGTCAACCAAGCAGACTTTGTTTCCCCTTCGTGAAATTTTCTTGTTTCAGGATGGCATGACCTCACCAAACCGACTCTAGATTTGATTTATTCCCGTCTTTTCTCTCCGCAGTTGTTGGATTTATGTGTTTTTTACCTACAGCAGATTTAATGCCAGGCTTTAGTATGTGCTAATAACTGTTGCCTCTTAATACATCAATACAAAGGAAGCTTAACTAAGGGATTATTATGTTTCCTTTTCTAGTAGCAATGAGAAGCAATTTTGTTTTTTCAACTTTTTTTTACATAGCACTAAATACAAGTCATCTCAGCTGATATTGATATTAGACAGCAAAATAATTTGGATCAGATTATATCAGCCACCATCTAAAATCTTTGATATAATATATATTGTTTTTATTTGATTTATTGAGGTTATTTCTCAAGTTCTTTTAATTTATTCTTACTAAAAAAAATTTTTTTAAAATCATTTATTTAATTGTTGAATATTCTTATTCTTAATGTTAAAATGTATGGAACCCATTGGTTAATGATAAACAAGTCAGTTTTTGTTCTCTGAGTAATATCACTTTTTCTAACATTCCACACTAAGAAATAAGGCCAAGAGCAGCACCAGCTACGGTTAATAGAGTTCACAAATGAGCGATCGTCCAGCTGTTAGCTACACTAGCTAAAGCGAACATTAGCCAACCCGATTTACAGTGAAAATATGGTGGAAATATGTGATATTGATATATATTGAGATTAGGGCTGGGACTTTAATGTAATAATTGTGATAAATTAATTACAGAAAAACAAGACACAAAAGCTTCTTCTTCTTTGCACTCCAAACAGCACGGAACCTTTCTTATTTCACAAGTTCCCGGTATACCCATAATACTGATGCACAGACAGACGACAATATAAGATGGGAGAACCAGAGAAGAAGTTGTTGCTGTGCTTCGTGAGTGTTCATTTTAGTTTAAATTAAATCACTGGATGGAAAAGAAAAACCCAGTTGTGTGAAAATTGTTAGAGAAAGAGTTTGTGCGTTACTGCCCCTGCTACGACCTCAATGCTAAACATGTAGCTGCTAGCACCTCAATGCTAACATGTAGCAGCTAGCACCTCAATGTTGACATGTAGCAGCTAGCACCTCAATGCTAACTTGTAGCAGCTAGCACCTCAATGCTAACATGTAGCAGCTAGCACCTCAATGCTAACATGTAGCAGCTAGCACCTCAATGTTAACATGTAGCAGCTAGCACCTCAATGATAAACATGTAGCAGCTAGCACCTCAATGCTAACATGTAGCAGCTAGCACCTCAATGCTAACATGTAGCAGCTAGCACCTCAATGCTAACATATAGCAGCTAGCACCTCAATGCTAACATGTAGCAGCTAGCACCTCAATGCTAACATGTAGCAGCTAGCAGGGACAATGGTCCTAATGGAGCAGACAGTGTCTCCAATCCACACTGACACTCAGACAGGGTTCAGAACCAATAATAAATCCATGAGTGACAAATGAACAAAGTCAGTGATAAATGATTGTGGTGACAGTCGACCACTCTGTGGTAGAGGATGTGGGCGGGGCTAGAAGCGCTGCTACAGATAGCATCGTCTGACCCTCCTTATCAACTGTTATGTAGAAAAACTATTTCAAACTAAATTCATCATCTTCATCAGTTGCAGAACAGTTTATGTTTTTACCTTTTTCAATTACATTACTTAAATTGTTGCAATATTTGAGATGAAAAGATCCATAAAATAAAACATGTTGGAATATAAAATATGATATTAATAATTGTCCCTCTCCCATGTTCGTACTTTATTTTATCGTTTGTTCAGTAATGGGTTCTAAATGCTGCACATTTGTGTCTTTAATGAGTTTTCTGGTCAAACAGAAACTTTTAAACACTGCTGGGGAAGTTCCAGCCTTTCTCTAAACCTCTAATTTCATCAAGCAGTGCTAAACTTCCTTTATTTTAATAAAGACGAGCGCCGCGGCTCATTTGGCCGGGAGCCAGAGAGCTTTACCAAACACACTTTGGCTGCGCGGGGAAAAATCCTGCTATCTTAACACAGTTTATTCCTGCATTAGTCACGTTTGGTAAAACCTTCTGAGATCAGGATTTCTCTCTGTTTATCAGTGATGCAATAAAACAAAAGATTTCTGTTGTTTCACCACATTTCTCTCACACACCGACTGTGTTTTACTGCTTCATCTACAGTCTGCGTTTACTTTTACTGCACTGCACGTCCCAGTAGAGCTCATTATTCCATGTTTGTTTCTAACAGCCAATAATGTTGGATCATCAGCCGTAATAAAGCATGTGGATATCCTGACATTTTTCACTTTAATGGAACAACTGTCGTCACTTCAGAGGTTGTTTTTAGAGCCTCTGATTGTCTGTGACTACAGAAAACACTGAATATACCCTCACATGCACGATTTAGAAGAATATAACTCATCTACGTGATATGTTTCCCTGTAAACGGGTGGTTGCCTTTGTAGCAAAGTAATGGAAATGTCAAACCTCGACCGAAACCTCGCGATGCAAAATTTTGACAAATGCTGAAGTTCACTTCCTGAAATGGAAGCATCTTTATGATGCAGAATAATCCCTCATTGGCTCATTTGAGGACAAAAACATACAAAATGACAATAACAAAAACATCAAACAACAACACAGAAAAACTCATTTAAAAATTTACAGCAATACTCTAAAGAACAAAACATGCCAAGCAACTACAAAATCACACTAATACACACAACTAAAAACACAAAACAGCAACAACAAACACAAAATGAAAACGAAAATACATAAACTGATAGAAAAGTACACAAAGGGCCTGTACTACGAAGCTAGATAAATATATCCTGGATTTATCTTCGTTAGCTTCACCCAACCAAACAGACAGAAGCTGTTCTATGAATCTACGTAGATTACAACGCAGCCTGGCTACGTGCGCGCTCTAGTGACAGAGGTGGAGATTACAGCGTCAGACCAATCACAGTCACAGCAAAACTGGAGATTAATTTTCTTCACAATACAGGAATAATTCTTTAAAAATATAAAAAAATTTAAATCAATAATTCAAACCAAAAACAACACTGTTGCTGCAGTAAAAGCAGAAAGTAAAGCACGCAGGAATTAATGAGTGTTAATGCTTAAATTCGTGATATAAACGGAGAATAATTAGACACACTGATCAGTTTCACTTTCTCTTTTACCTTGTCCGTGGCTCTGATGCTGCGTTCATTCAGATCAGCCTACATCATAGTGGAATATATTTATATTTTATATTATCTACAGGACTGAGGCTCTCAGCGTCACCACAGAATACATTAATTATTTAATGACTTAATTTATCGTTCTGAAAGTGCCCAATACACGCAGGCTTTATCAGCTGACTTATGTAGGTCAGTCCATCAGATATGAATCTATGTTTCCTATAGGATGTCATGGTAAATGAAAGGATAAGTATTCTCTCTCCCGTCAGCGTCACATTAGATTCACACAGTGACGTGTTCACAAATCCTCTTTTTATTAGACAGCTCGCTTTCTAAGAGAACTGATTGGTCAGGAGGCGGTACTTTAATACTCACTCAGATCCAGAACAAAACCTGGTCCTGACCAGGCTAGTCATTCAGCCTAAGTTACCATGGTGATTTAGTTATGTAAGACGTTAGCCAACTTCGTAGTCCAGCACACACTGATTAAATCACAGAAGTTAGTGCGATAAGAGGTAATCTAGCGTCATAGATTAGACTCTAAATAACAACTAATACACAAATCAACAGCAACCACACACAATGACAAAATCACACAAAACAACAACAAAAACACAAACGAGAACAGAAATACATAAAATGATGGAAAAGTAAAAACATGACATACATGCTAACAACAAAAGCATGCTAAGCAACTACAAAACCATACAAAATCACACTGATACACACAACTAAAAACACAAAACCAAAACAAATACACAAAACAACTACGAAAACACACAAATGCATAAACTGATAGAAAAGTACACAAAACAACAACCAAAACACGCAACACACAAGCAACAACAAAAGCATACAAAATGACCCAAATACACACAACAAAAAACACAAAATGACAGAAAATAAAAACACAAACAAGAACACAAGTACATAAAATGATGGAAAAGTTCAAAAAATGACAACAATACTCTATATCAGTAATTCTCAACCTTTTCAGCCCGCGACCCCCAATTTAAAGGTTCCAGAGACCAGAGACTGGGGTGATGTCATTTAAAAAGTAGTTTAAACTGGCAAATAATGGGCATGCCCAATTGTGAATGTGGATACATTGGCAGAATTAAGCATGAAATATGGTGAAAAGAGGTATAGGTGATAATAATGGATCAACATCTGTGACATTACAGTAGGTGGAAAAAGTGGTGGAAAGTGTTGTTGGAGGTTCCAAATGCATTTTGGGAAACTTGGAAGTATACTTCAGTGGGAACTCATCATCAAAATGAATATTTATAGTACATAGTAGACAGTATATACTCATAGAGTTTGTAGGATATAGTACGTTAGTGCAGTCAATGACTATATTGTGGATTCAAAACCATGACTCAACAAAAAATGGTGAAGTCCCATTCTCCCCTCAGGCCCATTCCAGGCTTAGTGTCTTTACACTCAGACGTCACTGATTACTGCCTCTGCAGCTCTTTGGAAACTTACGTTTGTTTGAAATGAGCCTCATGAATAAACTTGGCCGTAACTTCCCCCTCAGGTCTCTGTCGGAGTTTTGTCCTTCATTCATTTGCTGGCTCACATGAATCTCTTGGCTGAGTAAAGCACTTTCTGGAGGAAAGGAAAGATTTGCTGAGTCATTTTGATTCAGATATCGGTTTTCCCTAATTAACTGGATGTTTGGGGGAGTCAATTTAAATCTTCTTGTTTCTGTCCAGCTGTCCAAGACTGTGTTTGAAATGTCAAACCACTATACACTACAAACTAAGTATATACTGTCTACTATATACATAAACATGGTCATTTGATTCATAAAACTCACACATTTCATTCCACATTTTGGATATTCTATATATCTACCATTTACTACAGACAAAACTTCCTGTTAACTTCAAAACAAGAGCCCTATTTACAAAAGCGTTAAAAACTAATAAAAGATTTAGAAATTATTTTATTTTTAAAAGGGGATGTTTGACTTAAAAAATGTCCCCATATAGTATATATCCAGGTATTTCTCACATTCACATACTCTATCTTTTACACATACTATCTAACGTGAACGCACTACATACTCATTTTGACGTCAAACTTAGTATGAGTAGTACGTTATTATGACATTTACAACACGGCCGGTCATCGTTTGAAAGCTGTAGCTGACTCATGTATTATTGCTGAGTCATGGTTTAAACACCCCTCATTCTTGCCATGTTTAGTCTCCCTGAGTATTTTTGATTTGTAACGTGAGCTGGGTTTAGAGTGTCGTGAGACAGGTTAGTTTTACCCTACTGATGATGTGTTGTTGCTATAGTAATCCAGCTATCAGGCAATGACAGGCCATACCAGTCTATCATTGCCCGATCCCATTAGATCTCTGAAGCTAAGCAGGTCTGCTTAATAGTTGGATGGAGACCACTGAGAATTCCAGATACCACAGTGGGGTGGCAGTCACCCCAGTGGTATCTGTCATTGTATCCTTGGGCAAGGCACTTCACCCAAATTGCCTAGTATGAATGTACTGTGTGAGTGAGTATTGGTGGTGGTCGGAGGGGCACCTTGGCAGCCTCATTTCCATCAGTCTGCCCCAGGGCAGCTGTGGCTACAATAGTAGCTTGCCACCACTAAGTGTGGAGTGAAAGAATTATCCCTTAATTCTGTAAAGCGACTTTGAGTGTCCAAAAAAGCGCTATATAAAATTGATGCATTATTATTATTGTTATTATTTATTAAACACCAAATATTATTGCTGAGTCATAGTTGCTACACCACAGCATGTTTCTGCAGAAACATAGTTTAAACACCCTACATTCTTGCCAGGTTTAGTTTACCTGAGTATTATCAACAAGTCATGTAATAAACACCAAATATAATTGCTGAGTCATGGTTTGCTCATCATCATCACTGAGTATTGTTGTCAAGTCGTGGTTTGTACACACTCATCCTGGAAAATGGACGTAAAATATGGAAATGTGTGTATATATATATATACACACACACTATACAGTATATCTAACAAAATAAAATGGAAATTATAATCTGATACTAAATACAGCCTCACATGCAATATAATATAAATCAAATCAAACATTATTCTATATAATTTTAATACACTGTATTGTCTTCATTTAGAAGGTGTTTTTTCTGCTCCAGGAGGACTTTAATCCAGGTGAGATGAGGTAAAATGCTTCCAGGTTGCAGACCACTGGGCTCGACCAACTCTGGAGCAAGGAAGTGAGCAGAGAGCACCACATTACCATACTGTGACGCATTGTGGCTTAGCCCAGTCTTTTATGTGTCGGTGGGTTCGCTTAGCTTAGTTACCTTTAGTTGAGTTTCCAGTTCATAATTGCTGCTGCGGGTTCATCTCTGTCAACGTGTTTGTGGAACTGGTGGAGGAACTTGGACTGGTTCACTTTGTTGGATGGTAGTCTGGTCTTAAACCGAGTAGCCGCCCATCTGTTGCCGCTTCACGGCGGAACTCCCGTGAACAGCGTTCCACTCCAGAGAATAATAAGTTGTTGATTTTGGCCCGTGGAACAAGGGTTTTAAGGGCATTCTTAGCTAAATTGAGGCAAAAATAGCCCGTGGCCCTTGCTAATTTTCGACATGGGCATTTATCGTTTCTATCGTGGGAAGACATATTCTTACCAGTGAGAATGTGGTTGACGATATATTGTGAACGATTACACATCACACATTCTTACATACCTACCTTACCATACATACCTACCTACCTACATTACCTACATACGGTACCTTCCTACATACATTATATACATGATATTAATGACAATAATTAACTCTTTTCACTGTATTAAGCATGTTTGACATGTATTGCAAGTTTAACATATTATCCTGTAATGAAATGACAGAATAACAGCAACAAAACGCAGAAAAAATCTGAAGCTTTTCAAGTAGTTTTGCCATCGATATCTAAACCTGCTGCTGCTGACTTCACTAACGCTAAAGCACAAAGTTATTGAGTGCGAGCTTTAAAACACTATTAGTCATGGCTCTGGCGTCTAACGTGGTCCTGCAAGGAGAATAAACAAAGCAGCACACACGGCTAAATGCTGCAACGCCAGGAAAACATAAAAGGACGACGGGCAGAGCTGAGTGATTTCACACCAACACTGTGTGTGTGTGTGTGTGTGTGTGTTCTTACATTACAACCCTTCCGAGGACCTCGAGCAGTAAAAGCACCTTTCTACTTCAGAATCAGAATCAGAATCAACTTTATTGGCCAGGGGTGAATGAATACACACGAGGAATTTCTTTTGGTGACCTGTGCTCTCTCAGGTAGTATAACATTAAATAATAACAATCAACTAGAATAAAGAAAAATAAATAAAATAAAGAAAAATAAATAAAATAAAGAAAAATAAATGAAAAAAGAAGTATAAACATAAATATAAGAGTAGTTAGACTAATATGTGCAAACTAAATAAAAATAACAAGATAATAATAATAGTAATAATAATAATAATAATAATAATAATAATAATGAAATAAAATAAGAATACAATAATAATAATAATAAGATAATAGTGCAGTAGTGCATTGATGAGTAGTGCAGTAGTGCATTGATGAGTAGTGCAATCGGTGAACATTTAAATGAAAAAATTATGTCCATGAACATTCACAGTGACAAGGTTGTTCCAGGGTTGATATGTTTAGTTCCAGGTTATTTCACAGTAACAGAAACAGGTCTGACACTCTATGACTGTTTAGTGTTGATCACAGTGACAGCCTGAGGGAAGAAACTGTTTTTATGGCGGGAAGTTTTGGCGTACAGTGATCTGTAGCGTCTGCCGGAGGGGAGGAGTTTAAACAGATTGTGTGCAGGGTGTGAGGGGTCTGCAGTGATGCTACCTGCCCGTTTCCTGACCCTGGACAGGTATAAGTCTTGGATGGAGGGCAGATCAACACCAATGATCTTTTCTACAGTCCTGACTATCCTTTGTAGTCTGTGTCTGTCTAGTTTGGTTGAAGATCCAAACCAGACAGTGATGGAGGTGCACAGAACAGACTGAATGATGGAGGTGTAGAACATTATCAGCAGCTCCTGGGGCAGGTTGAACTTCCTCAGCTGTCGCAGAAAGTACATCCTCTGCTGTGCCTTTTTCCTGGTTGTGTCTATGTGGGAGGACCACTTCAGGTCCTGTGAGATTGTGGATCCCTGGAACCTGAAGGAGTCCACGGTAGCCACTTTGCTATTCAGAATGGTAAGGGGGGTGAGTGGGGGGGGGATTTCTCCTGAAGTCCACTGTCATCTCCACAGTCTTGAGTGGGTTCAGTTCCAGATGGTTCTGACTGCACCAGAGAGCCAGCTGTTCCACCTCCCGTCTGAAGGCAGACTCGTCCCCATCCCTGATGAGACCGATGATGGTGGTGTCGTCTGCAAACTTCAGGAGTTTCACAGAGGGGTCCCCTGAGGTGCAGTCATTGGTGTAGCGGGAGAATAGCAGTGGGGAGAGAACACACCCCTGAGGGGCGCCAGTGCTGAGTGACCGGATGCTGGATGTGATGCCTCCCAGCCTTACTTGCTGCTTCCTGTCAGTCAGGAAGTTGGTGATCCACTGACAGGTGGAGGCCGGCACTGTGAGCTGGGTGAGTTTCTGGTGAAGGATGTCCGGGATGATGGTGTTGAACGCAGAGCTGAAATCCACAAACAGGATCCTAGCGTAGGTCCCTGGGGAGTCGAGGTGATGCAGGATGTAGTTCAGTCCCATGTTGACTGCATCCTCGACAGACCTGTTTGCCCGATAGGCAAACTGCAGGGGGTCCAGCAGGGGTCCTGTGATGTCCTTCAGGTGGCTCAGTACCAGCCTCTCAAAGGACTTCATGACTACGGACGTCAGGGCAATGGGTCGATAGTCATTAAGTCCTGTGATGGCAGGTTTCTTTGGGACTGGGATGATGCTGGAGCTTTTGAAGCAGGATGGTACTTCACACAGCTCCAGTGATGTATTGAAGATCAGTGTGAAGATGGGGGCCAGCTGCTCAGCACAGGCTTTCAGGCAGGAGGGAGATACTCCGTCTGGTCCTGGAGCCTTTTTGATCTTTTGTCTCTTGAATAGCTGGCACACATCTCTTTCATTGATCTTCAGGGTAGGTGGGGGGTCAGAGGGTGAGGTAGGGGGGGGAAGTGGGGGGAGCAGGAAGGGCAGAGTCCAGGTGATGGGCTGATGCTAATGAGCTGGGGGGTGGGTGAAAAAACCTGCAGTAAAAGCTATTCAGGTCTTCAGCCAGTCTTTTGTTACCTGCAGGGTGGGGGGAGGGTTTCCTGTAGTTGGTAACCTCACGCTGGCCTTTCCACACTTCTGAAGGGACTTTGTTTGAGAAGCTTTGTTTTAGCTTCTCAGTGTAGCACCTCTTGGCTACTTTGATCTCCCTGGATAGAGTGTACTTGGCCTGCCTGAACAGGTCCCTGTCCCCACTCCTGTAGGCTTCCTCCTTAGCCTGACGCAGCATCCTGAGTTGAGGTGTGAACCAGGGTTTGTTGTTGTTGTATGTGCAGAAAGTCTTGGTCTGCACACACATGTCCTCACAGAAGCTTAGGACCTTTGGACAAGTTAGGACCAAAACCCTGGTCCTAACTTAGATAATAGATAATATATGAAACCGGGTTTGGTCAGAGGTGAACACAAAGGGAAACATGGAGGTAAATCACTGTTTGTGCTGTTTTAAAACCAAAATTCCCTTTATTTTATTTTCTCTATTACTTCTTTAAAGAATACAAGGAAACTTTATTATTATCATGTTTTAACCAGTAAACTAGTATTTTTTTAGTTGTTTCACAAGATTGATATAAAAACCCTTTTCAGATTCTTTATTAACATGTTGCAGTTCAGAAAAAAATGATGCAGATATGTTACTTTAAAGTAATTGGAGGGAATTTTCTTTTTTCTTTTGATGGTCCTTACAAAAATAGTAAAATCATATTTTTTTTTAAAACGTCCTAAAGAGATTAGTGAAAATATATGGGGCTTTAAAAATCTATATTTTTCTTCTCTTCTGTGGTGATGGCATTAAAATACATTTTTTTTCTGGTCAAGGAAGGCATTTCATATGTTTCTAGGATGGCTGTAAAGTAGGGTCCTTACAAGAATAGCAAAAGAATGGGGTCTTTAAAAAGTAGCAAATGTGAGTGTGTGTGTGTGTGTGTGTGTGTGTGTGTGTGTGTGTGTGTGTGTGTGTGTGTGTGTGTGTGTGTGTGTGTGTGTGTGTGTGTGTGTGTGTGTGTGTGTGTGTGTGTGTGTGTGTGTGTGTGTGAGGGTGGAGGCTCTTAGCTACTGCGGCGTGGACCTCCCCAGAGCGCTGCAGCCTCTCTCCAAAAGGTAGAGTAAGTTCGCTGTGATATCTGCTGAGACGACGAGAAAACCTCAGAAGGATGAGCAGGCGGGGGGCGAGGGGGGGGGGCGGAATGATTTCACTCCCAGCTGCTGTTATCAGAAACACTTCAGGGTAATGAGCTGTTGCAGTGAGTGTGTGTCGGGATACAGAAAACTCTGCAGGAAGTTGTGCCTCTTGATTTGGTGGAAAAAAGCTGTTAAATGTTATTTCTAAGGCTTCAATTTGGCATGAAAAGCTTTAGTCATTGTACTGACGACTTAAAGTAATTAATAGGAGTCGTTGAACTTTGTCAAATATCCGTTACGGGCAGTGTGACTGTGGAACAAACAAGAACCATGGAAATTAAAATAAAACAAGTTACACAAGCCGGTGTATCAGTCTAACTGGTGATCATTTCATCTGGTGATGCTTTAACCCAGAGGCCAAGCTTTAATCCTGTTATTTTGCCAAAATATGAAAAAAGGCTTTACTACTGTACTGTAATACCTGATTCCGATTCACGGAAAATCTAACGGTACCATGTTTTGTGACAAACGCAGCTTTGTGACTGTGAGGGAGTGGAAGAGTTGAATAATTTCCATGCAGGACCTGAACATAACATTTGTTGTCAGTGTGTGTGTGTGGCCCTTTAACTGCGCGCTCGACTAGTGTGCGGAGTGAGAGAGCGTGTGTGACCAGAGCAGATCGATTATGAGCTGTAGCCGTTTTTAGTGATTGGCAAAAAAAACGTTGCATCTGCTGAATTAAACCAGAGTCTCACGTCATATTCAATGACTGCTGTGAAACAACTACAAGAGAGTTGGAGATGAAGCTGTGGAGGCAGACCACACTGGATTTATGTCAAGCTGCACAGCGCGCTTCTGTGTCCACCACCACCCTGAAACAGACAGAAGTGTCCGGTATGAAAATGAAAGTAAATTCTCTTTTAACATGCTCAGGCTGAATAAACAAAACAAGCACACACACACACACACACACACACACACTAACAGCCAGTAGACTGAGGAAGAAGTCCAGCGCTCAGCAGTTTTGCTCCAACCAGAGACATTCTCACTGTTCACTCATAGGTTTTCACCTTTGTGTGAGTGAAATAAAGCCGTGTCACGTACAGCAAACAACTCTTTGGTGTAAATGAGATGATGAAACAATGTGAGCATCTACACAAAGTATCATCACGACAATGACGTCATTGGCAAATCAAGACATTAAAGCCGATCGCATTAATTGCATAAAATGCAAAATATCGGCCGATCTGATATAGCAATCAGCCTATTTCTTATTGGCGTTTTGAGTGTGTTTAGAGTCATTTTGTGTATTTTACTGTCACTTTATGTTTTTCTTGTGTATGTTTGGAGTCATTTTGTGTAATTAGGGCCCGAGCACAACAGTGCATAGGACCTCGTTTTTATTATTATTTATTTATTCATTTTTTTTCTTACAAAAAAGTGATTGCATTTTTGAGGGCCTAAACACATTCAAAAACTCATGAAAATATGAACGCATATTAGGACTGACGAAAAATGTGATATTTTGGGGGAATTGGAAGTGTGAATGACTCAATGGCACCCCCTGGAAAATTGTATTTGCTCCCAGCTAGCACTGATGACATCATCACTGTGGAACTTCTGCAAATTTCTGACATCATCACTCTCTACACTGGACCCTGGAACAGACCTCATCAGCGAGCCAGATGACTAAAACTGCTTAATTTCTACTCTTGTTTTTTTTTTTTTTTTTTTTTAATAAATTCAATTTCACCTATTCAATAAATATATTTTCACATATCAACTGTCTATTTCTATTAATGCACATTTTGCAATTGTCTCTTCATCTACTTTAAACTCTGTAATTATTATTGAAATTATTGACCTTAATTTCATGCCCATAAGTTCCTCCTGATTTTCTGTCACGTCACTCAATAACAACATATACATCACACTATTTGATTGTAAGTACCTCTACATCATCACTGTAGAGGTAGGACTGATGACATCATCACCGTAGAGGTATGACTGATGACATCATCATCAAAATCTTACGCATCTCAGTTTACATGAACACAATGTTATATAAAGAAGATTCCTTTTTTATTTGAAAGGCTACAAAAAGTAACTTGAATATGATAACACGTGATCATGTGATCAACACATGCTAATTACTCATTTCTTGCCACACATAAAACATGTATATTTAACCTGTACATTGTGGTTAAATGAATCTGTTTCCACACAATTAAAATCTGTGTTTTTGTTGGTTTAGTTTCTTAACAGGGATTTAAAACTTAAGGTTAGTCACAGGTGGAGGAAAGTTGATGGTCTGTAGATGTTGTAGGAGGTGAAGTAGGAATGTGCTGAGTCATTGCACAGCGTGATTTATTTTAGGTTAATAAATTGTTTTATTTGGATTTTATTTGTCATTAATCATTAATAACCTCTGTAAAAAAAAAAATAACTATTTATTTCAATAGTTTTTTTAAAGCTATAGGGAGCCGTTGTATAAGAGTCAAAGAGCCACATGAGACTCCAGAGCCACAGGTTGCAGACCACTGCCCTGGAAGAACCACAGCTGAACATCTGTCCTGCCATCAGTTCTGGTCCCTCCATGCTGATTCTGATGAGGTTCTCCTCTTTGGTGTGGAATCGTGTATGCGCTGCACTTGTACGCTCAACGCGCTCTCCAATCGGCACCCCACATGCACTTCGTCACTATGCCCGGTCAGCTCAGCGCGCTCTCCCACCCCACTACCCACCCCGCCAGCCCGCCTCACATCCGTTCGTCGTGCCCCCCATGCTCTCTGTTGCTCCGCGTGCCCGAACGCCTGTCCCCAGTGTTGGTGACACAGCAGATTTGAGTGTTTGTCTCAGTGTCTGTGAACGCAGCACGGAACGTGTCTGTCCCCAGTGTTGGTGCAGCAGCGTGTGTTTGAGGACATGGCAGCGCGTCTATGTCTATGTCTATGTCTATGTCTATGTCGGACCCTGATTCACAGGAGGAAGACTCAACAGAACAAGGAAGTTTCCTCCTTTTGGATTTTCACATCGAACAGATATGACCAGATGAAATTTTTACTCACACACACTGAAAAAATATGCGACCAGCTTACTCGCAGTCTCGAGCCCTGCATTTATTTATGAAATAATTTATTAACAGTATCATTGCAGTACAAACAAATCCGATGTCGCACACCCACCCTTGAACCAAGCAGCAGCCATGTTGAAAGTCTCAGGTTAGTCTGATCCTGATCCGCAGAGATATTTGAGGAACGAACACACACACACACACACACAGAAACAGTGATTCCTTGCTTTTATAGAGAGCTCTGTCTTGCATCCAACACTGCACTGTTAATGTACTTCACACATTCATATTTTTGTTTTAAACATACATGGTTATTTGGTTGTGTTAGAAAACAATCTTGCAAATAAAGTTGAATCTTTATAGATGTAAATATTCCTCTTAGCAGCCTGTTCACTAGGATGTTGTTCTATGCTTATGGAAGTTATAAAGTTTGTAGAGCTACTGTAAGTAGCCTGACGTGCATGTGGTTGCGAGGGCCCGTTCATCGCTGTTTGCAGCTTTAATTTAGTTTTTATTATGTGTATTTGTGGTTATTTTTGTTTATATTTGTAGTTGTCTTGTGTATTTTTCTGTAATTCTGGGTATTTCTTATGTCAATTTGCTTATTTTTATTGTCGTTTTGCATGTGTTCAGTCATTTTGTGTATTTTACTCTCATTTTATGTTTTTCTTGTGTGTTTTTGGAGATATTTTATGTAACTTCAATTTAATTTGGTGTATTTTTTGTTACATTTGTTTATATTTGCCGTTGTCTTGTGTGTAATCGGAGTAATTTGTGTATTTTTCTGTAATTCTGGGTATTTTTGATGTCATTTTGTGTATTTTTATTGTCATTTTTTAGTGTGTTTAGAGTAATTTTGTGTAATTTAGTTTTTGTTTTACATAGTATTTGTTATTTTTGTATATATTTGAAGTCTCTTGTGTGTTTTTGGAGTCATTTTGTCTGTTTTTGTCCTTTTATGTATTTTTAAAGTTAGACTTAGTGAAGCATGTGGTTTAAATGCTCCCTAAGTTTGTGTTGCTGTTTCTGTAGCAGACTTTAGTTTGTTTCCTTCGCCCCAAACTATGAATTTGTAACATTTTAACAACCCCTGACCTACTTTTACCCTTTTTGAGCAAAGAAATCCTCTTTTCACAAACTCCGACACTTCTTTTCACAGTGTGAGACCAGGAGAACACAGACAGAAAAAAGATAGCTGCACTGTAACGAGCTTAAAGGGAAAATCAATTTAATTTAATTTAAAACGTTGATACATTGTGTAGCCCTAGCCCGACCACGTTGGCCACTGATCTCAAAGCAATGACGTTTAAAAGTGTTACAAATCAAGCTTGTTTCTGAGGTTTTTGAGCCTTAACTGGTGACATAAAGACTTTTTTTCAGCTCCTGACATTCACCAACATAAAAACACACACACACACACACACACACACACACACACACACAGTGCTCGGGGAAGGAGTAAATGAAGCGTTTCCAAAAGTATGTTTAAAAAGGCGCCTGAAGATGAATTGCAGTATTTCGTGTGTAATTTTCCAGCGTGTTGTCACCGCTGCTGCTGAAACGTTGTCGATTGCCAACGACCACATCTAATGTCCTTGTATTTCTGTCTCCACCACAAAGAAAGTCACTCCATTATTGGCACAGACTGTTGCTGCTAATCCTCTAAAAGCCGAGGCGTCCTTCAGAGCCCGGAGGCAGCCCCGAAAAAAAGACACATTTCATTTCAACGGTCTGTCAGTGCCTGCCTTTGTGAGCGACTTCAAGCTTTCATTACGCTCAGTCCATCAGGCACTGGGTGTGTAGCTGCCCACACACACACACACACACACACTGTTTATTATGTGGTGACGATGCGGTGAACAGACGTGTTTGTCAACATCAACACAACACGTGTCATCAGACGTTAGTGGTGACTTCACAGTTATGTGATGTGGTATGTGAGGACCGCTTCAAGCTGAGCTGCTATGAGAGGGTTCTGTGGGCTAAGCTAATGGGATAAGCTAATGGGCTAAGCTAATGGGCACCAAGACAAAGTTACTTCTGAAATCAGACGCGGTCACAACAGCATTTCACAGAAAGTTGTTGAATGCAGCTTGTAAACGTACTTGTTCAGAGCACTGCTATGTTTCTGCTTACATGGGTGGATGTTATGGCAGTAACCGCACCCCCACCAGATTGTTCCCTCTTACTTCCTCATGGCTAAATGTTGAACTGTTACCTTTTCTTTACGGTGTTGTCAGATGCTGATCCTCAGAGGTAGTGGAGCATCATCCCGTCCATGAACAGATTTCCTTTCCTTTCATCACAGTTGCTAACCATATTTGTTGACTTCCAACATCTAACTACACAGCCATGGCTTGTTTCTACTGCTAAAATTAGCTCTTTCCGTTAGGCTAATTCAGATGCTGAGTTGCAACAGGGCCACATACAACAAGCAGGTAGTTGGTGAGAAAGGTGATCATTAATCCTCTCCTAACATACAACCTGGATGCTACACTTTTATCACTGGAGGAGTGGTTACACACGGCGCCAACAGAAAAACGACACTTTCTACAATGCAAACACACCTTTTACACTTCTACCTCCCACAATGCACCAGTGAACACAAGTGCGTCATATCTTCACCAAAATGGCGGCTCTCCATAGTTTATCCCCCAAGGTATAAAATCGTTCTAAAAAGTCCTTTTAATGTGTTTTTTTTAATAAAAAATGTGCACATATTTTGTTTATTAGTAATACATTAAGCACATTTTTTGTTACATACATTTTCACTACAGGTACCCTTTAACTACCTACATACGTACCCATCTACCTACCTACATATCTATTGAATTATCTTTCTACCTACTTACCTACCCACTCATTCATCTACGTTGACCTTTGCCCATTCCTCATGGGCAAAGGTCTTCAGTTCATTGACATTCTTGGGCTTGCGTGCTGCAAAAGCCTTCTTCAAGTCCCACGAGAGATTTTCTATGGGATTTAAGTCAGGCGATTGTGATGGCTACTCCAGAATCTTCCAGCCCTTTGTCTGCAACAAAGCTATGGTAGATTTGGAGGTACTGTATGCTTGGGATCGTTGTCCTGTTGAAAGGTCCAACGTCTCCCACGCTTCAGCTTTGACTCTCACTGCATGACATTTAAACCCAAGATTTTCTGGTAGATAAATGAATTCACGGTACCTTGCACACGCTGGAGATTCCCTCTACCTGAAGAAGCAAAACAGCCCCAGAGCATGACTGACCCCAACCATGCTTCATAGTAGGCAACGTGTTCTTCATAGGACTCATTTCTCCTCTTCTAGACATATTGTTGATCCATAGGCACAAACAGTTCCAATTTTGTCTTGTCCCTATAGAGAACAGCATCCTAAGACCTTTGTGGTTTTTGGCACAATGAAGTCAACTCTTCTTGTGCATTGGAGTCAGCAGTTGGGTGGGCATGGGAGTTCTGGCACAGAGGCCTTCATTTTGCAGTGTGCGCCTTATTGTCTGGGCCAAAACCTGAGTACCGACAAGTCCTGTCACAGTTCCTCAGCTGTCACCCAGTGATTGTTATCCACCTTTGGCTTCAGGTACCGGACACGACATCAGTTGACGACAGCATCCTTTTTCTGCCGCGCCCATGTAGCGTTTCCACTGTGCCTTTAGCTTTAAATTTGAGAATTTCATTTCAACATTGCATCAAAGATTTTGAGTTCACTTTTATTTTTCCTTGTTAATTCTTGGACAGCAGAACAAAGGAAGAGTTCCTGCCATGCCATATGTTCTCAGTGTCTGGGAGAGATAAGGGAGGGGGGAAAAGCATGTGCTTAGAAAATTCCTGCAGGCTCATTTTTTTGTCAGTTTGTGAAGGAGTAAGGAGGACAAATGGGGATATTCACTGTTCCTGTGGTTAAAAAAAGTGTGCCGTGGTATCTGTCATAGACATGATCTCCTACAATACCTACCTATCTGCCTTACCTACCTTACCTACCCACTTACCTTACCTATCTACTTGTACCTACCTTACCTACCCACTTACCTAGCTATGTACTTTACCTACCTCCCTTCGTAGCTACTTCTCAAATTATCTATCTACCTACCTACCCGCCCCCTACCCACACATATACTTACCTACCTTATACCTACTTATCTTACCTACCTACTAAATACCTGACCTACCTACCTACCCATCTGCCTACTGGTCCCAGTAGCTCCTCAGTGCTGAAAGCTGATTGGTCATTGGACCCTACAGATCTGCCTTTTCAGAGCAGCCACTTCTTTCCCAGGCTTTTGTGTTGTGGTGCTGGGGTTGTAACCGTGACAACAAAAGTTAATCCCAGACTGAGAGAATCTAATGGAGTCGAAGGAAACCATCAGTGAGAAAGAGCAGGTGAAAGACTCACAGTGCACCCCCATTAAGGAGCCAAAGAGCTGCTGTCAAAGCCTGCAGGGAGATGAAAGGAGCCGTAACACACACACACGCACACACACACGCACACACTGCGTTCAGCCTGAATCCTACTTGTTGCTCTCTGGTGGGGAGAAAGCAAGACGACCAATGATCCTCCTTTATTGTCTCTGAGAATGGAGGGCCGCCTTTGATGTCTTATTTCACCTCTGCAGCTTCACACACACAAATATCATCATTAATGCACACACACACTGAAGTGTGTGCCTAGTGTTTTAATGGTTGTTTTTTGTTGTAATTTGGATCAACTTGCATGACAACAATGAGAAAAATGAAAAAAGACCCTAATACACATGTCATGTGATTTTCTGGATTTTTGTTTCTCATATTGTCTCTCATAGTTGAGGTTTACCTATGATCATAATTACAGGCCTCTCATCTTTTTAAGTGGGAGAACTTGCACAGTTGGTGGCTGACTAAATACTTTTTTGCCCCACTGTATAGGGTAGGTAGGTACGGTCAGTAGGTATGTAGGTTAGATAAGTAGATAGGTAGGTAAGATAAATAGATAGTTAGGTAGATTGGTGGGTATAGATATGTAGGTAGGTAAGTTAGATAGGTAAACATGTAAGGTAGGTTAAGTAAGTAGGTAGATCATTTTCTAGGTTGGTTGGTAAGTAGGTAAAGTAGGTAGATAATTTTCTAGGTTGGTTGGTAGGAATGTAAGGTAGGTAAGTAGGTAGTTGCATGTGTTCAGTGTATCCTTACACCCCTTTTTTTAATGGGATTGACCGTGCCGCCGTTGTACGTTGATAAGTTAAAACGGTCACCGATGTTACATTTTCGATGACGATAATATCGGTGAGTTGATAATATCGCCCATCCCTAATACATAAAACACACCTGATGTTATAAACCTGATCTGTACTGAGCACATGATTAGGAATCACAGTTTCTACTGCAATAAATCTGATTAAAAAAAACTATTTCCTCCCATTTCTCCCCATCACCACCACTTCTCCCAGTACACAGCCTCCTGTAATTAGCTGCAGATTAAGGTGCACCTTACAGTTAAGAGATCCCTACCACAGCATTATAATTAAAGTAATTAGGCTTCGCTCTCGCTCCGTGTTGGCTAATTTCATCCTGGAAAATGGAAAATACCAACTTGGTGTAAATGAAACGACGTGCTGCCCATGTCTGCAGGATTAGACTAACTCCCACCATTGTGTGTGTTCATGTGTGTGTGTGTGTGACTGACTGCAAACTGTGGTGTAGATATAGAGCAGTGACGAGCAACTGTTCACACAGTAGGAAACCACACAACTGTGTCAGCATTTAAAATAAGGCAGTGGCTGTCCGTACGGTTGCCGTATCAATATACTAACATTCTATCCGTATGCAGCACCCCTATTTGGCCAGTT
Organism: Gouania willdenowi; assembly: GCF_900634775.1. Classification (NCBI taxonomy): domain Eukaryota; kingdom Metazoa; phylum Chordata; class Actinopteri; order Blenniiformes; family Gobiesocidae; genus Gouania; species Gouania willdenowi. The sequence goes on from NW_021144848.1 coordinate 2,253,227, forward strand.
TAGGTCACATGACTAAGCCTAACCCTAACCCTAAAAATTGTTGCGATATTGGGTTATAACCTAAACTCACCCTAAGACGCTACGTATTTGGACTTTGATAACCGTACCAATAGCACGGGGGGTTGTCCGTACGGCAACCATACAAATAAGACACTTTCCAATCTTAGTTTGTTTCATTTTTTTATATTGTCATTTTTTCATGTATTTTTCTGTTGTTTTGTGTAATTTTGGTGTATTATTGTGCTGTTTTGTGTATTTTGTAAATTTTATGCATTTTCTTACATTTTTGCTGTACTTGTTGTTTTTCATGTACTTTTCTGTTGTTTTGTGTATTTTGTTGTTGCTTAGTGTATTATAGTGCAGTTTTGTGTGAATTTGGAGTTTTTTTGTGCATATTTTGGTATTTTCTGGTTGTTTTGTTTATTTTTGCGACCTTTTATGTGTTTTTGTTGACATTTAGTGCATTTTTCAATTGTTTTGTCCGTTATTAAAGTGTTGGATTTTCATATTTTTTCTAATTTTTAAATCACACTGTTTGAGGGTTTGTTTTGGGGAGGCACAAAATAAAAAGGCTGAGGGCTGCCTGTTGCCCCTGTTTGGTTAAGACGATAAATAGGTGAAGGATGGAGTGTCTCTGGTTTCCATAAGAAAAAAACCTGGGAATTGTGAGGTAGAAAATGACCACTAAAGCAGCATCACACCAGTGAAATGGCAGCCATTAGACACGGCCATTATCATCAAAGTCTCATCAGCGGATGAAGAGATGGATGAAAACGAGTACAGAGCTGACACTTTCTAGAGTTTTTTTTTTTTTTCATATTGTACAGCTCGACGGCACCGAAACCTTGGAGAAAATCTGAAGCAGATCCATCGTTCTTTAAGTCGTGGTCGTTAGTTTGGTGTGTTTTAACTTGGTCACTAAACAGGATGTCTAAAGCTTCAACACACCCACCGATATAGATTACTAAATAGAACTGCAATGGTGTTGAAAGGATCCTCCAATGTTTTTACAGATGTACTATTATTATCAGATCTATGTCTAACAAAAGGCATCATTTTGCACCATATTTGTTTAAACGCATTTTAAAAATAGGACTACTTTACAGTTTTAGAGCCTTTGTGATTGATGATGTCACATGGCCCCACTGCCTGTAAACATCCCATTGTTTTCTATTGGAGTGAAACATTCAGCCTGATTTTTAGTAGTAGTAGATCATTTAGTAGCTTTTTAGATCATTTAGTAGCTTTTAGGATAATTTAGCAGCTTTTTAGATCATTTAGTAGCATTTTAAATCATTTAGTAGCTTTTTAGATCATTTAGCAGCTTTTAGGATAATTTAGCAGCTTTTTAGATCATTTAGTAGCATTTTAAATCATTTAGTAGCTTTTTAGATCATTTAGCAGCTTTTAGGATAATTTAGCAGCTTTTTAGATCATTTAGTAGCATTTTAAATCATTTAGTAGCTTTTTAGATCATTTAGCAGCTTTTAGGATAATTTAGCAGCTTTTTAGATCATTTAGTAGCTTTTTAGATCATTTAGCAGCTTTTTAGATCATTTAGCAGCTTTTTAGATCATTTAGTAGCTTTTTAAATCATTTAGTAGCTTTTTAGATCATTTAGCAGCTTTTTAGATCATTTAGTAGCTTTTTAGATCATTTAGCAGCTTTTTAGATCATTTAGCAGCTTTTTAGATCATTTAGCAGCTTTTTAGATCATTTAGTAGCATTTTAAATCATTTAGTAGCTTTTTAGATCATTTAGCAGCTTTTAGGATAATTTAGCAGCTTTTTAGATCATTTAGTAGCTTTTTAGATCATTTAGCAGCTTTTTAGATCATTTAGCAGCTTTTTAAATCATTTAGCAGCTTTTTCAGTCAAAATAACAACATGTGCTGCTTTTGTTTGCTCTAAATAATCAGGAAAAGTTAAAGACGTGAATGTAAACCTCTTTTGTTTCCAGGAAGAGGATTAAAAAATAGTTGCAGATGGCTGCCGTAGTGCACCATCGGCCCCTCCCACCACCACCAGCACTCACTCACACACTACATTCATACTAGGCAATGTGGGTGAAGTGTTTTGCCCAAGGACACCATGACAGATACCACTGGGGCGTCTGCCACCCCACTGATCAGGTCACACTGTTTTTTTTCTCTTTCTTCAAACGAAAGAGGTTTACATCAGCATCTTTACCTTTTTTTGATTATTATTACACTATTAGCAGCACAAGTTGTTATGTTGACTGAAAAATCTGCTAAATGATCTAAAAATCATGCTGAATGTTTCACTCTAATAGAAAACAATGGGATGTTTACAGGCAGTGGGGCTGTGTGATGTCATCAATCATGTGATTTCAAGATGGAGGAACACAGGCTCTAGAACTGTAAAGTAGTCCTATTTTTAAAAGGTAATAAAACAAATATGATGCATAATAATGTGTTTTGTTAGACATAGATCTACTAATAAGTACATTTCAAAGGTTTTAGACCACATCTATTAAAACAGTGCAGGATCCCTCTAATGCTGCTGTGACAGACATCTTTACATGTTAGATCCCAAATACCTGTTTTAGGTATTACCACTCACTCCTTCCCTCTGTCCACAGCCACCATCATTATACCTAAGCTTCACACTGGTCACCAGACTGGCTTCATTACACAACACAATAAGCACAACTACATCTTCACATCTCACTTTAAAATAATCAACTCTTCCCTGTTCCCTTCCCCCCTTCCCCTCCCACCCAGGTGTAACACTGCCCTTTCTTTTTATATTCTCCCTTTAATAAAGTGTGTCTTACCCTTCCTTAGGGAGGGCTGGTGATGGTCACAGTTATGCAATAAAATAAATTCATTTATTTAATTGTTTGGCAGCCTTCACACACTGAGGGAGAACCTGTAATCTCTGAAACATCCAGGGTTCCACCTCATGTCCTTCCATCAGACCAAAAAGGGGATTTTAATTACTTTTTTAACTCTTTTTCTTTTTTGTCAGCTGTGTTTTAGAGTCTCTGAGAGTTTCTCATCGTTCCCGCCCTGGCAGCATTCGCGTGGTATTTATCCGTCTCGTTATTGATCCGCCTGTTGGCGCTGTCATTTACACTGGTGTCCTCTGGGGGCGAGGGGCGGATGGAAGATGGCACTCTTCTTTCTCAGAAAGTTTTTTGACAAACTACTGGGAAGACATGAGTGAGCACAATGAAGACGTGATGATGCTGGTGATTGATTCTCAACTCAATTATAACGAGACGCTAATAAAGCTGCAAAGAAAAGAACAATAAAAACATTGGAAAGTTTTTATTTTTGGACAAGTTGCACTGTATCTATTGGAGGAGGTCCTGGGCTCAAGTCCTGAACAAGCCCCACCCCCAATTTATTTTTTTGGCAAACAAGTTTTTTGTCATCATGTTGTTATTGAATCTAAAACATTGATCCATTAAAGAGGTCAGGACTTTTTTACATTTGTACTTATGTTACATGTGTGATTGCCAAAATATGTTTATAATTTCATATTTCTTCAGATTAGCACATGAAAAATCAATTTGGCGATATATCACGATATTTCACAGCGCAATTATCATATAATACAAAAAATGTTTTAAAGAGAAAACCATTTAATTAACACATGCATAGCACATAAACTACCTCACTCCTCAATGCATTTTAGCTGGAAGTTGATTGCACTTCATTTTCATCAAACATACTGGACACTTTTATAGATGGTACAGTATGTGTAGGGCTGGGCAATTTTGGCTTGAAAAAAAAATTAATTTTATTCAATGCACTTAAAAATAACTGCAGACATCAGATATATTGTCAAAAGTGCAACTTTATTGCTGTGATTTTCCTCTAGAGTTAAAATACATCCTAAAATAAAAAGTCAATAATTCTCTGTCATTCAATAATTTCAAGCTTTAACCCAGATTTAAGCAAAAGAGCAACAACAACTACTTCACAGTCACTTCAATTTTCTGATTAAGAAATCAGAAAACTACATATTTTATAACATTACAATTAAAAACATGTTAAACTCTTCCCTTAGCATCTCATTATAGTGTGAATAAAAGATGTCTGTGTCACACATACTGTATAGCCTACTGAAAGGGTTAACACATGTAAACAAAGAGGGGGCGGGCTCACGTCGCACTACGGTAACCCACAAGGACGGAACGTGAAAAAGTCGGTAAAAACTGGTGGGAAAAGAAGAAAAAAAAACATTTTTTTTTTTTTAAACTCAAATTTGCAAAATAAAAATCATTTTTATCCACAAATTCGATAAATCGATTTTTTTTTTTTTTTTGCCCAGCCCTAAGTATGTGGTTACTTTAAAAAAAAAAAAAAACAATTTAAGAACTTAACAGAATCAGAATCTGGTGTAGAAGCAATAGTTAAACTTTTTTGAAAAATGTCATTTGATAAACATGCCACTTGTTTTTGATATTTGTGGTTGAATTACTGTTAGTTATCATTTACTGGTTAAAAAAAAACAAAACTAAATTGTATTTCAAACCATTTGTACTTGTAAAAGATGAAATTTGTAATTATTGATATTGTAATATATTGTTTAGCATCAGGATATATTGAGATATATCATATTGTGACTGTATTGTATCGTCAGATTGATGGCAATGAACACTCACACTGTTCAGTGAGGAAAAGTATTGTGACACAAAATCAATTTCTTCCCAAGACAATTTCAATTTCTGCTTGAATATTGCTATTTCTGTATATTTACGTCTATTTTCTGTGATCTGGGAAAATTGGAATTAAATCACCAGTTTACAGAGGGAAATAGTACGTGTGTGATGTTGTACCTAAACATGCAAATGAGGTTATATTCTGTGACATTTAGTTTCAAGAAGAGAATTCTGTATTCTCTGTCCGTTATCCATAATCATAGGAAATCAGAGGCCATAAATCTTAAAGTTAACACATCATAAGAACCCATTAGAGACGGATCGTTTCTGCTCCATGTGAAGGAAATGAGCCATGACAATAATCAGCCTCTGCTGCAGGAATAAATGTGTTTATATTCTACGTACAATCCTCCTAAAACTCACCCTTTGTCTGTTTTGTTTCCAATGGGAGGGGTGGGGGGGGGTCACCAAATGCCAAATACCTTTTACAAACTATTATTTTATAACAAATTGAGCCAATGTTTGCTTTATTTTACCCTTTTTTTGCAACTACACCAAACTTTCCATTTTTTTGCTCCTTTTAATGTATTTTTGCGTCATTTTCAGCACTTATTAACACTTTCCACCTAATGTCACATATGTTGACCCATTATTGTCATTTTTCACCATATTCATGCTTATTTTTGCCAATTTAACCACACTCACGATTTGTCATTCCCATAATTTATCAATTTAAAGTAAATGCTCAGACTAGTTGTTCCAATATTGACACTTTGAACCCCTTTTAACACTTTTTCCATCCGTTTTATGTTTTTCACTCTATTTTGTAACTTTTAACCAATTTCCGTGGTTCCATTTGGTATCACGAGACACTGGGAGGGGGTCACCAGAGGCCTGCAACAAACTAAAAATGTTTTTTGAACAATTTAAGCCCATTTTTGCTTATTTTTATCCTTTTTTGCACCTATACCATATTTTAACCTGTTTAATCACTTTTTCTTGTCATATATTTGCTTTTTTTTCATGCGTTTTTGCTACATTACTCCCGTTTCTGACACTTCTCAAGCAGTTTCCCCCTGGGATTAATAAAGGAATTCTGATTCTGATTCTACATCACATTTGAATGCTTTTTCTGCACATTTTTCCCAACATTTATAAACCCTTTCCACCACTTTTCCACCTAATGTCTCATATGATGACCCATTATTGTCACTTTTAACCTCTTTTTACCATATTTCATGCTTATTTTTTGCCAATTTAACCACATTCAGGATTTGTGACCAATTATTTGCCAGTTTAAACTGACTTTTCCAATATTGACACTTTAAACCCTTTTTACCAGTTTTTCTGTCCATTTTTGTCCACTCTAATTTGCAAGTTTTAACCAATTTCTGTGTTTTTTAAAATCCCATTTCACCTCCTTTTCCACTATTTTTTGTCACTTTTAACCTCTTTCCACCATGTTTCATGCTCTTTTTTGTCAATTTAATCACATTCACACTTTGTAATGCCCATTATTTGCCAGTTTAAACAATTTTTCGTACATTTTTCAATTCCATTCCTCACAATTTGAACCTTTTAACCATTTTCTGTGGTTTTTAAAATTCTATTTCACCACCTTTTCCACCATTTTTGGTCACTTTTAACCATACCTGTCAAGTTTTGGATTTGAAAATAAGGGAAATTTTCTGGCGCCCACTACGAGCCGTCCCACCCACCCAACTAAGCTCCAGTATGTCTTATATTTTAATATAAGTGTATAAGAAATCTAATCACTTACTAAATAAAATTCTGTGATTATAATCTGGTAGATCGACCTTTATTAACATTAAAATGCTGTGAACATTCCTACTAGGGCTGGTGATTTGGACCAAAACTCATATCTCAATATTTTTTCTCAACATGATGATATATGATATAAATCTAGATAATTTTATCAAATAAAGTCTGACCAGAAAAACAATTCTGGGTTAAATTTACTGATGAAAAATGCTACACAGGGACATTTATTAACAAACAGCTGATCAATATGTGTCACTCAGTCATTAATCATCTAACTGAGCTTTACATGTTGTTCTGAGAAGTAAAAACAGCAACAAACTGCAGCAGAGCTGAAGTCAGCATCACATGTGAACATTTTTAAATCAAAGTTAAAGGCACTTTTTTTCTCTACTGCATATGATTGAGAGAGAGATTTATTTATGTTGTTGATGTCATGATGATTTTACTGATGATTTTAATTGATTTTACTGATGATTTTAAACAATTGAATGTTTTATCATGTAAAGCACATTGAGTTGCCTTGAGTATGAAATACGCTATACAAATAAATTTACCTTGCCTTGCCTAAAGCTAGTATTTTGATACATAATAAGCTATAATATATACATATATATGAAATATTACAGTTTCCTATATCGCCAAAATAGAAAACTCGATACATCTTGAATCTCGATATATCGTCCAGCCCTAATTCCTAAATGATAAAACAGCCTAAATAAAAACATAAATGTGTATATGAAGCACATGTGTTTATTTAATATATTTACAGTTTATAAACAAGTCAACACGTTGCATATTTACTGTTAATTTCATGTTGCTTGTCTTTAAGTTAGACATTATAACATTTTATTTTATTATAATTTCTCATGATCACTCATGTGGTTCTCTGGTATTCACTAATGACTTATTAAACACATTTATTACAGACTTTACATTATTTAACACTTTATAAACAGTGTATATTTGTGGAGCTTGTGATTGGATGATTTTTCATGGTGACTTACGTGGTTCCTTCTGCTGTGGTAGACGTTATAATATCAGTTATTAATCTAACAGAACGTGTAACTGTGTCACATCCTGATGGTCTTTATGAAGATAAACTCTATGTTATATTTTACAACGTATTTACACCAGTTCTTTGTTTTTTTTCACCGGAACGTTTTCATTCATCATCTCTGTTCTGAGTTGTTTCTGGGTTTGTTGACGCGGTCGACACTAATAATACGAGAGCTGTCACTCAGGTCATTTCAGGAGGAAGTTCTCACGATGCTAGTGACGGCGTTCAGTTTAGTAAGACATCTTTTAATAATTATTACTTTAAAATACGGGATATTTACGGGAACATACTAATACGGGAAGATGGCGGGAAAGAGGGGTAAAAAACGGGATATTTGACAGGTATGGTTTTAAGGATTTACATCTGTAAGATGACTATATACCAGTGGTTCCCAAACGTTCCCGTACCCCTTCAGACATTTAACGCTTAAAAAACATCATGATGTAATGCAGTGTTTTTCAACCTTGGGGTTGTGACCTTGGGGTAGCCTGGAATTCAAATGAGGTCCCCTGAAATGTCTAATAATTCATAGTAATAAAAAAAAATTGAGTAAAAATGTATTTTTGAAAATGTGTTAATTATTGTTCATTTGAAATTAGAACACCACACACACAAAACAAACTGTGTTCTATACTTTCACTTTCTCAAATACAAATGTAGTTGAAATAAAATGAAGTATAAAAATAGATGACTCATCTCGTCACTCTGTGCGCTAATGCTGGCAACATCAAATACTAATCCTAGAAAGAAAAAAAGTCTCTGGAGATGCTGAAAATGTGTGATATTAAAATGAGGTCACGACCCACAGTTGGGAACCACTGATGTAATGTCACATATTTTTCATTCAGTCATTAAAACAAAGGCTTTACATCAAAAAGAAAAAAGTAATAATCTATAAATAAAGGCTGAAGTACAGTACACCACTTATTCATGCTTTACCCCATGCACACAATTCCATAATACACAGAAACAAAACACAATGAGGACCAATTACAACAGCTCACAAAGGGTTCCAACTGAGAAACAAACACGACAGATTTTATTTTTTTATTTAGACACACTTCTTCTTTTGTTTCACACCAGACGGAACCAAAAAAATAAAAAAGGACATAGGGTCTGTGGGCGGATGGGTCTGCGCCCCCCGACCCCAATCCCCTAAGAATGTCAATCAGTAAATCAATGTAGCTCTCATTATATTTGAGAGTTTTTGATGAGATTGTTTCTCTGTCACCATGGTTACTCTTACATCAGCTAATGTGTAATTTGTGGCAATGCATGGAGGCTCCTGACAGCATGTTAATTTATATTCTAGTTTCCAATTTTTATTTTTCATTCATGTACTGTACCCCCATGACCATTTACGTACCCCACTTTGGGAACTTAGACTATATACTATGACACAAATAATAATAAACGTTTCTGGATAACAGTGGATATTATTATTATGAATAAATAAATGTGGTTATCACAGATTCATAGAACAATGGACCATCATGTTGCTGACTTTATTCCCCCTAATAGACTTATTAATGTTGTCAGTAGTTGTGTGTCTTTCTCTGTGTGTGTGTGTGTGTGTGTGTGTCTTCTCCAAATCCACTGATCTGTCTCTCTCTGTGGCGTGATGGAGATTTCAGCTGGTTCTTCTTCCTCTACTTCCTAAAAGCTGATGAGATAGTTGAATAATTTAGACGAGCTGAGGATGAAAATGATTCATTTCTGAGTGAACCAGCAGCAGATTCTCTCTCTGCGCCGTTTGCTGGCTGAAAAATGAGCTCAGGAATCATTGAAACGTTGAAAGCACATCTGTCATCAGCGCAGACCTCTTTATGGTCTCCACTTCTGTGGGTCACTGCACTCCTCCACCAGCTCCAGCTCCAGCTGCCCCCCCTGGGGACTGTATCAGTGGCGGATGCTTTAAGACTACAAGGGAACCTCAGCTTCCCCTAAAATCAGTGGTCAAATATGTAGTGTTGTGTGTACATTTCATTGACCAAATATATGACAGAACACATGTATGTTTAGTTCAGAATCAGCTTCTTATAACAGGAAACTGACAGTGACAGCGTGACGTTCTTCATTCATTACCGCAGCGTCACAGTGTTAATAAACAGTGGTGAAGTTCAGCTTCAATTGATTTCAATGGGAGACGATTTAGGGGTTGATCCACTGCAGTCAAACTAGACGCTCATTGGATAAATGCTCAGTTATGACGCACTTAGTCCCGCCTATCGGACGCCGAGCTTCACAGGAGGTCTATGGAGCAGTGGGCTGGATCTGTCTGTTCCGGACGCTGGAATAATGGATGATGATTGGATGATCTGTCTCAGGCTAATTCAATTCTGATTGACAGCGAAATGAGCCAATCAGAGAGTATGACGTTGTAAGCACACAGGCGGGTTTTTCAAATATTTCAGTCCGTTGCTCTGTGTTGACACGGAGACTTTGCTGATCCTCTCATAGCGAATTAACTTCTGACAAACCTAGTGTCTGTTTTTGGTGTTTGTGGAGACTGTTACTGCTTGTGTTGTGAGACTTTTGACCAAACACTCACACTCCAGCGCGCAGCAGCTACGCGCGCGTGCGTGTGTGATAATCTACAAATAGTTGTTGACAACAAAATGTGAATTCTACTAGAATTCACATTTAAATAAACAGATACATTTTCTGAAGTAGGCAGAAAATGAGCTTCCCCTGCATGAAAGACCAGCAGCCGCCACTGGACTGTATGTACGTGTGTCTGTGGAGTGAAGGGTGGTCGGTCCGTTCTACAACAAAAACACACAAATCAAACACTAATAAAACAACAAAAACAGTTATTTTGTGTGCTTCTGCTATTGTTTTATGTATTTTCACAGTCAATCTGTGTATTTTCTTGTAGTTACTGGTGTTTTTTGAGTCATTCTGTCTATTTTTCTGTAATTTTTTTAACTTTTCTAACAAGTTGTGTGTTTTTGTTCACATTTTGTGTGTTTTCAGAGTCAATTTTTCTTTTTCTATTGTGGTTTTGTATGTTTTTTGGATTCATCTTGTCTATTTTGTTTGTCATTTATATTTTTCTGTAATTTTGTGTTTTGTCATTTTGTGTGTTTGAAGTCATTTTGTCTATTTTTTGTCATTTTCTTAGTTTATGTATTTTTGTTCACATTTTGTGTGTTTTCAGAGTCAATGTGTGTGTATTTTTGTTGTGTTTGTATGTTCTTGTGGCTTTGTATGTTTCTGGAGTCATTTTTTTTTTTTTAAATCATTTTCCTTATTTCTATTTTTTTTGTGTTTTCATTGCTGTTTTGTGTTTTAAAAATCAATTTGTGTATCTTCTTGTGGTTTGTGGTGTTTTTTGAGTAATTTTTGTCTATTTTTCTTTCATTTTCTTAATTTTTCTATCACGTTATGTATTTTTGCTGACATTTTGTGAGTTTTCAGAGTTAATTTGTGTCTTTCTGTTGAGGTTTTAGTGTCATTTTGTCTATTTTTCTGCCCGTTTCATATTTTTTTTACATTACTTGATGTATTTTTGTTGTTGTTTTGTCTGTTTTTTAAAGTCATTTTCTCTGTTCTTTTGTCATTTTCCTTTTTTCTCTTTCATTTTGTGTGTATTTCTTGTTGTTTTGTGTTTTTGGAGTCAATTTGTGTCTCTTTATCAGGTTTATTTGTGTTTGGAGTCATTTTGAGTGTTTGCTTTAGGGGCCACACAATCTGAAAAATTGACTCTTTGAGGCCATGTGTTGTCGTGCTTAATTTGTCCAAAAAGAATCATTTTTAGATCTCGTTACCGTTCTTTCCTTTGCAGCTCTATTTCGGTCCCATTATGAATTAGTTAGGAATGATCGCATTAATCACCAGCATCATTACATCCTCGTGCTCACTCATAACTGTGGTTCCCAGTGTGTTCTGCTCCCATTGCACTGCAGCTATTGGAGGAGGTCCTGGACAAGCCCCCGAATAGTTTTAAAAGGAATCAACAGAAACCAAAGGAAGGAATATTCTTGATATTTACCAATAACAGTGGTTCTCAAACTTTTTTAGCTCAAGTACCCCCTTTGTCCAAATGACACATTTTGCTCAGAATACTAAAAACAGCGAGAGCGTAATACATTTTAAACACATTTTAAAGAATCTAACTTTGTAAATAAGTGAATGAAACAGTATTTAGTGCCTCCTGAATAGATTTATTTCTATAGTTTTTATCATTTACAGTCATCTCCCTCCTGATGTGGGACCAACATTTGTATTTTCAGTTGATGTTCTAATCAAAATAATTTCTATCATTATTTTGTGTATTTTATAGTTTTTTCTTTTTATTATTCAGTATTTTTTTCTCTAGTTTTGTGCGTTTTTGTGTGTTGGTATTATTTTAATTGTTCTATCTCAGTGTGTGTGTGTTTTTGTGTCGTTTCCTGTGTTTCTCTGTTATTTTTATGTATTTTGTAGTGATCTTGTCTCTCATTGAGTGTCCCCTTATTGCCAATATTTTTAATGCTTTCATTTGTAATTTTCTTCACACTCTCTCTCTTAAGTAACCCCTGTAATGCCGTTGCGTAACCCTAGGGGTACACGTACCCCCATATGAGAAACACTGATTTAGCATGAAGTACAAAGGCTCAGATTGGACAATGTTCCCACTAAGAATGTGAAACCACACATTTGTGTCCAGCAAAGCATAAAAAGTGCCATTTAGGAAAGCTTTGAAGGCTCATTTCTCTTCCGAGCTTTTTCCTAATCGCGTTGATGGACTCTCCAGACGGAGGAGGCTCTTCAGCGCTCGGCTCAGCCCAAACTGATGAATTATTGACCCGCCGAGGCGCCGCACGCTGTTGTGTCTGACAGCTTCTCACACGGGACCGTAAAAATCAACACTATCAACGCTATCCTCCCTCTGCGACGGGATCGCTGGACAAGCCCCCGTATTTTAGGGACACGTTTAGAGGTCAGATGCCGTCATTTATTTTTTATCCAAAACAATAAGCAGCAGTGTGTGATTTATGAGTGTTGGGTGTCAGTGAAGTGTCTGAGCGAATAGTCGTGGTAACGTCGTCATGGCAGCGTGGGGGCCACTGTTCAGTCACAGCTCATTTCCTGCACTCAGAATGCACTCATTCCTCATGCACTAACTTCATAATGCTACAGCTAAACGTTCCTAACTCTACATCTATGAGGGCAGGGTTCTCACCAGGAGTTGTTTACAGCATAGGGGGCATGTGTCAAAATCAAGGCCCTGGGGCCAAATCAAATTCAGCCCACAGGAGAAGGTTAAAAATACAGAAAAAAACATGAATTATTGTCCAAATTACCAAATAATTCAGCTGTAGATAAATCAGCTCAGATATCTAATGCACTAATTTAATGGAACGCTACAATCTTTGGAGGATCGTTTTTATCACATGACTGCAGTCATTTTCATCTCAAATTGTTCAAAGGACTCAATTTTCCTGAAATTATATCACATCATTTCCATAAAGTTAAATAAAAATTGGCCAGAAAATCAATGAAATTTAAAAGAGAGAATCCTGCAGGGACTGACGTCTGTCACTTACTGTACTTTATGATTGTTTTATACGTCATATAAAGAACAAACTAAAGGACATTCATGTTGAAATAGCTTTTTTTCCCGTCTAATATCTGCGGCCCACTTAAGCTTAAACGATGTCATATTTGGCCCCTGAACTAAAATAGTTTGACACCCCTGGTGTACGGGATTTTGTGGCAGGCTAGCGAGGGCCCCTGGTCAAGTATTATAGGGGGGTCTGGGGGGCCACATTCTCTTATAAAATGTCCCCTACACTCAACAGTGCTGATTAGAACCCTGGGGCTTTTTTGTATTTCAGTGGTCCCCAACCACCGGGTCGCAGACTGGTTCCTGTCCATGGACAATTTGATGTGATTTATTTATTATTTTAAAATAAGTTCATTTTTCGTATGTTTTCCGGGAATTTTATTTTGAAAAATGTCCACTTTTTCTACTGATCCCAGATACTGCTTCACTGCTTCTCTCTCCTCCTCCATGTTGGCGTGCTGCTCCATCCTCACGCTTCACGCTCACACACTCGTTAATTAATATTTTACTTAAACGCCAAAAATCCCTGAGCCATGGGAACAACAGTGAGTTAACGCTCACCTGCTCACCTCTTCCTCTTCCTCTTCCTCAGGTCATCTATGCGCTCAACACGAAAAACGACGAACACGAGGCCGCCATCGCCACCCTGAAGGAGGCGCATGAGGAGGAGGTGCAGCAGATCCTCTCAGAGACCAGAGAGAAGATCCTACAGGTATGAACACCTCTCTGACTCCAGTCATTTTATTGATTTATTATGTTGTTTTGTCTATTTTTGTTGTCCTTTGTGTATTTTTCTCTCATTTTGTATGTTTTTGGAGTCTTTTTCAGTGTTTTTGCTGCGGTTTTGTGTATTTTATTGTCATTTTCTCTGTTTTTGGAGTAGTTTTGTTTTGTTTTTGGCTTTTATGAGTCATTTTGAGTATCTTTGTGTTTGTTTTGTATATTTTTCTCTTATTTATGTATACATTTGCAGTGATTTGATTTATTTTTAGGGTTGTTGTTTTGTTGTCCTTTTGTGTATTTTTCCATAATTGTGTCTGTTTTTGGAGTCATATTTTGTATTTTTGTTGCTGTTTTGTGTGTTATGAGTCATTTTGAGTGTTTTTGTTGTGATTTTGTATATTTTTCTGTTAGATTTGTGTATATTTGATGTCATTTTATTTAGTTTTAGGGTTGTTTTGTCTATTTTTGTGGTTGTGTTGTATATTTTTCTCTAACTAAAATCAGCAATCACATCAACCTCCTGTCGTGTGTGTAACACTTCCTTTCCCTTTCAGTATAAAAGTAAAATCAGCGACGAGATGGACCTGAAGCGGAGGATCCAGTCCCTGGAGGAGTCCATGGAGCTCCACGAGAGGATGAAGAGGCAGGCGCTGGCTGAGTTTGAGAGCTACCGTCAGCGGGTGGAGGACCTGCAGCTCTGCACCGAGGCACAGGTAGTGTATCGCCTCAACTGGTGATCGTGTTAAATGGTGAAGCATCGGCCGCGAGCGAGGTTGAAACTTGTCAACTTGTTGAAGCTCATTTTTTGATGAGAATTTTGCCTTTTTTATCCCAACATAACTTGATCACTAGTTGAGCTGTAACACCATACAACACATGCGTCAAACTCAAGGTCCAGGGGCCAAATCTGTCCCTTTAGAGCATCAAATTAGGCCTGCAGGATAAATTCAAAATGACAGAAAACATGAATGATTTTGTAAAAATACCAAGTAATTCAGTTGTATGTATCTCAGCCCTTCAAATACATAAATACAATGAATATCCACAATATTCCCACGCTTTTATCACATGACGACAGTCATTTTTAACCCCAAATTGAATAAAAATTGATCACAAAGGTCACTCAAGGAAATGTAAAGATTGGATATTGTCTGTAACTTCCATTACTTAACAGTATTTATAGGACAGAATAATGTTGAAATGGCTTGTTTTCTTGACCAAAATTTGCAGCCTTTTTTAGATCAAAGCGGTTCATATTTGACCCTCGAACTAAAATATGTTTGACACCCCGCCATACGATCAGATGTAACTGAATGACACGTTTGGACTAATGTGTTTACCATGATTATATCACAGGCATTTTTAATCTCAAATTGTTTAGATTTTTCCAAAATTGTACAATTTTCTTTAAATTATTCCCCTAATTTTTCCGAAATTAAATCAAAATTGGTCACAAAATCGAGGAAATTTAAGATTCTGCAGGGACTAATATCTGTCATTTATGGCTTGGATATTGTTGGTGCCGTACATACTTTAAATACTATTATATGTGGAAGTGGAAACTAGGGCACAAG
Source organism: Gouania willdenowi (assembly GCF_900634775.1). NCBI lineage: Eukaryota > Metazoa > Chordata > Actinopteri > Blenniiformes > Gobiesocidae > Gouania > Gouania willdenowi. The sequence continues at coordinate 2,268,546 of NW_021144848.1, forward strand.
GATGATAAAGTTGCTCGTTTTACCTCCTATAATCTGTGGCCCACTTGAGATTAAACTGGTGTGTATTTGGCCCATGAACTCAAATGAGTTTGACGCCCGTGATGTAGAGTTGTAAATCCTCTGCAGCACACGCAGCGGGTGGTGTCCATGTCCCGGGAGGTGGAGGAGATGCGTCGGTCCTTCGAAGACAAGCTGCGGACTTTCGGCTCGGCCCAGTCCCAGTTTGAGCAGGAGAAGAAGGCGGCGCTGGAGGAGCTGAAGGCTCAGCACAGACACGAGATCCAGGAGCTGCTGCGGAGCCACCAGAGCCAGAACGCCAACTACAGCAAGGACCAGGAGAAGCTGGGCCAGCTGCACAAGGCCGAGGTCAGAGTGGTGCAGAGTAGACGCCATGATGGATGGTTGGATGGATGAAAGTGAACGGAGATGCTTGTGCTCCTCAGGTGGATTCTCTGATGGAGCGAGTGGAGGAGCTGAAGCAGGACAAGAAGAGGCTGGTGGAGGAGTATGAGGCCAAACTCAGCAAGGTCTCACTCACTCACTCAGCTAGCGAGCAGCGCTACGTGCTATGCTAACACAAACCTTCATAGTACACAATACACAACATGACACACAATGGAAAAACCACAAAATGATCCTAAAAACACACAAACCTAAAAACCCTCAATATCACACAAAGCAACTATAAGAACACAAAGCAAATACACAAAAACTACCCTAACTACACACAAAATATCATGCTATGTTTCACCATCTCCATTTGTTCTAAGAACCCCAACAACATAGGATTTTAGGTTTATTTTACCAAACTCGCCTGTTTTCTAGAGTTTTAGCCCCTGAGCAGTTTTAAAAACAGGCTGTTTTGGAGCCTACTTATGCATATTAATGAGTGGGCGTGTCTGTAGACACTGACTTCATGCCTCGCTCTGAGGGTGATCAGTGATCACCAAAGTGATTTTCTTTTTGCTATCCACACACTGTAGTTATTGTTTTCAGCCAGAAAACTGCACATTACAGTAAAACACATGGACATTTAAGAGGCTGTGTTTATCACAGCAGCAGCAGCAGCGTTAGTAATTCAGCTGCTTCAAACACCGGAATGTTAAGCTGCTACATCACTTCCTTCTCCTCCTTATCTCTTCTAACCACATGAATAGTTTATTTAAGGTGATAATCATTTGTTTTGTCCAGCCGCTGCGTCGCATTGGGTCACAACACGTCAGATCAAGTCAAAGACGATATGAGGCGATATAACTGCTACTAAAAATGGAACAGCTCCCTTGGTTTTACCCTGTTGTTGCCCACTGCTCCTCAGGGAGGGGTTAAATGCAGAGAACACATTTCGTGTATGCCTTTAGCTCAGAGAGAGTGGGCATGTATGTTCACCGTGGAGGTGTGGCCAGCAGCAGGCACTTCCTGGAGGGGGTTTGTGATGTCACAAAAGTCTGACCGCTCGTTTTTCAGAAGAGGACAGAGCAGCAGCTCAGAGAGCAGGATTAGTGAGGATTGCTCAGAGATGCAGGAAGGAAGCCCAATAATACTTGGGGGTGTTTTTTATTATTATTTAACATTATAACAAGTTTAAAAGCTCAAAAAAGTTGATTTAGCATTATATAGGACCTTTAAAAACACACAAAATCACAATGAAAATACATAAATCAATTAAAATTCCACAAAACATGATGACAACCAACAAAAATACACAAAACAACCTTAAGAACACACATAATGACAATAAGAATACAAAGGTTAATCCAGGAACACAAAAAATGTCGACGTAAATACAGTGACCCTAAAAACACACAATATAACAACAATGATACACAAACAACCCTAAAAATACACAAAATACATCAATTACAAAAAGCACAAAAAATAACTAAAAAATACACAAAACAACTCTAAAAACACACACAATCACAGCAAAAATACATAAGTGATAAAAAAAACACAAAAACTGACAACATAAATATATAAATAATTTACAGGACAAAGTGTGAGGGTGGGGATGGTTTTGAAGGCGTGGCTTCCTGTGTGTGTGTGTTCAGGCTCAGGCGTTCTATGAGCGTGAGCTGGAGGCCATGAAGAGAACCCAGCAGCTGACCGCTGACAACTTGTTGGCATGGAAACGCACCGAGGCTGAGCTGAGGAGGGAGTTCCAGTCCCAGGAGGCGGCCCTACAGAAGACGCTGGGGAAGCTGAGAGCTGAACTGACCCGGGTCACCGACGAGGCCCGAGAGAACCGAGACAAGTCCTACAAACTGCAGCTGTCCCTGAACGCAGCAGAGAGCAACGTGAAGGTGAGACGAGACGCCATCAGCGTGTTTTATTAGTCATTTTCACTGTTTTTATCTGTTATTTTCTATGGTTTTGGAGATATTTTGCTTTGTGTATGTTTTGTTTTGTGTATTTTTCTCTAATTTTGTATGTTATTTGGAGTAGTTTTGAGTATTTCTTTTGCTTTTTGTGTGTTATGAATCATTTTGAGCATTTTTGTTGTCATTTTGTATATTTTTCTCTTAGTTTTGTGTACATTTGCAGTCATTTCATTTATTTTTAGTGTTGTTTTGTCTATTTTCGGTGTCTTTTTGCCTTTTTTCGTTTTAATTTTGTGTGTTTTTGTGGTTTTGTGTGTATTATGATTCCTTTTTGTGGTTGTTTTGTATATATTTTTCTTATTTATATGTACAATGGTAGACATTTTATTTATTTTTTGGATTGTTTTGCCTATTTTTGTGTCCTTTTGTGTATTTATCTCTAATTTTATATGTTATTTGGAGTCATTTTGTCTATTTTTGCTGTTGTTTTGTGTGTTTTATCTGTTTTTGGAGTTATGTTGTGTATTTTTGTTCCTGTTTTGTGTTTTATGAGTCATTTTGTATATTTTTTTCAATCTTATTTATGTGCACATTTGCAGTCATTTTCTTTATTTTTAGTTTTTTTGTCTATTTTTGTTGTTCTTTTGTGGATTTTTGTGTAATATTGTATGTTTTTGGAGTCATTTTGTGTGTTTATTTCAGGGGGGCGCACTAAATGTGTGTGTGTGTGTGTGTGTGTGTGTGTGTGTGTGTGTGTGTGTGTGTGTGTGTGTGTGTGTGTGGCTAATGCTGACCTTTAGCAGCTGATTGTGCAGTCGTACGCTGACAGGTCTTCTCTCTGTCCACAGGAGCTGAGCAAACAGCTGGACGAGGTCACCCAGAACTCAGAGATCGTAGAGATCCGTCAGAAGGAGTCTGAGTGTGAGCTGGAGGCGGCTCGAGACCGAGTTCAGCAGCAGGCCACGGAAATCCTTCTCAAAGCCAGTAAGGCCACGTCTGCAGTGAAAAATAATCATTTCTACGCTTTTCTTTGACATTTTGTCCTTTGGGTTCCACTCAATACAGACTTTTATTCCATTTTGTTATCAGTTTTTTCTTGTCCTGTTGTGTATTTTTCTGTGCTTTTGTCTGTTTTGCAGTTATTTTGAATATTTTTGTTACAGTAATGTGTTTTATGAGTCATTTCAAGTATTTTTGTTGTTGTTTTATAAATTTTTCTCTTATTTATATGTAGATTTGCAGTCATTTTATTTATTTTTACGGTTGTTTTGTCTATTTTTGGTTTCCTTTTGTGTATTTTTATTTAATTTTGTGTTTTTTTGAGTCATTTTGTTTATTTTTGCAGTGGTTTTGTGTTTTATGAGTCATTTTAAGTATTTCTGTTGTTGTTTTGTACAATTTCCTGTTATTTATGTGTACATTTGCAGTCTTTTACTTATTTTTAGGATTGTTTTGTTTCTTTGGTTTTCTTTTGTATGGGTTTTGGAGTCATTTTATTTATTTTTCCTGTTGTGTTGTGAATTCTAGTCTCGATTTGTCTGTTTTTGGAGTCCTATTTTATGTATTTATTGCGGCGGCTGCACAAATCTAGCCCAAGGGCCACATGTGAATGAATGTGTCAGTTAGTTTTAAGCCATTCTAACATTAGCACATGTCAACCCCACACTGTAGCACATGTGGCTAAAGGTCATCATATGAATATTGCAGGTCAGATCAGCAGTCTGCAGGCCACACAGATGACCCAGGAGGCGGCCATCAGGGACCTGGACAACGAGCGAAACCGTCTGAAGGACAAAGTGCTGAGGATGGAGGAGGAGAGAGAAGCTCTGCAGAGCCAGAGCCAAGCGCTGGACGACAGACAGAAGCAACAGATCCAGTCCCTGGAGAAGGTGTGTGTCCTGTCCACCAATCATAAACCAGTTCTCCTGGAGCAGCTTTTAGTCACTAACACAATGTAAAACCTGTCTTTTCTGTTCTTTTCTTACTTATTATTATTATTATTATTATTATTATAGTTAAGATACTGTCAAAGATTGGATGAATTTAACCAAACAAACACAAACACACAGACACAAGAAGAAAGGTATCAAAGAAAACTGTAATAATTGTAGAAGGGATGTGAATATTAATACATTTAATAATAATACAAAAAACATTTTGAATATGAACGAAATAGTTATAAAATGTACAAGTTTTAACTAGAATAAATAAATAAATACTAAATGAATAAAATAAAACAAATACTGAATGAACGAGGGAACTTCAACGCTCACGTTGGCAGCGACAGTGAGACCTGGAGGGGCGTGATTGGGAGGAACGGCCCCCCTGATCGGAACCCGAGCGGTGTTTTGTTGTTGGACTTCTGTGCTCGTCACAGATTGTCCATAACAAACACCATGTTCAAGCATAAGGGTGTCCATATGTGCACTTGGCACCAGGACACCCTAGCCCGCAGTTCGATGATCGACTTCGTAGTCGTGTCATCGGACGTGCGGCCGCATATCTTGGACACTCGGGTAAAGAGAGGGGCGGAGCTGTCAACTGATCACCACCTGGTGGTGAGTTGGCTCCGATGGCGGGGGAGGATGCCGGTTAGACCTGGCAGACCCAAACGTATAGTGAGGGTCTGCTGGGAACGCCTGGCAGAGTCTCCCGTCAGAAGGAGCTTCAACTCCCACCTCCGGGAAAACTTCAACCATGTCTCGGAGGAGGCGGGGGACATTGAGTCCGAGTGGGCCATGTTCCGTGCCTCTGTTGCTGAGGCGGCTGATCGGTGCTGTGGTCGCAAGGTAGTCGGTGCCTGTCGTGGCGGCAATACCCGAACCCGTTGGTGGACACCGAGGGTGAGGGATGCCGTCAAGCTGAAGAAGGAGTCCTACCGGGCCTTTTTGGCCTGTGGGACTCCGGAGGCAGCAGACAGGTACCGACGGGCCAAGCGAAGTGCAGCCACGGCGGTCACCGAGGCAAAAGCCCGGACATGGGAGGAGTTTGGTGAGGCCATGGAGAATGACTTCCGGACGGCTTCGAAGAGATTCTGGACCACTATCCGGCGTCTCAGGAGGGGGAAGCAGTGCACCGTCAACACTATGTATGGTGCGGATGGTGCGCTGCTGACCTCGACTCGAGACGTTGTGGATCGGTGGGGGGAATACTTCGAAGACCTCCTCAATCCCACCGACACGCCTTCCAATCAGGAAGCAGGGCCCAGGGACCCGAGAGTGGGATCTCCTATCTCTGGGGCTGAAGTTGCCGAGGTGGTTAAAAAGCTCCTCGGTGGCAGGGCTCCAGGGGTGGATGAGATCCGCCCGGAGTTCCTCAAGACCCTGGATGTTGTGGGGCTGTCATGGCTGACACGACTCTGCAACATCGCGTGGACATCGGGGGCAGTGCCTCTGGATTGGCAGACCGGGGTGGTGGTCCCCCTTTTTAAGAAGGGGGACCGGAGGGTGTGTTCCAATTATAGAGGGATCACACTTCTCAGCCTCCCCGGTAAGGTCTATTCAGGGGTACTGGAGAGGAGGGTCCGCCGGATAGTTGAACCTCGGATTCAGGAGGAGCAATGTGGTTTTCGTCCTGGCCGTGGAACTGTGGACCAGCTCTACACCCTCAGCAGGGTCCTTGAGGGGTCATGGGAATTCGCTCATCCAGTCCACATGTGTTTTGTGGACCTGGAAAAGGCATTTGACCGTGTCCCTCGGGGATTCCTGTCCTCCAGGAGTATGGGGTATCGAACCTCCTGATAGGAGCTGTTCTTTCCCTGTATGACCGGAGTCAGAGTCTGGTCTGCATTGCCGGCAGTAAGTCGAAATCGTTTCCGGTGAGGGTTGGACTCCGCCAGGGCTGCCCTTTGTCACCGATTCTGTTCATAACTTTTATGGACAGAATTTCTAGGCGCAGTCAGGGCGTTGAGGGGGTCCGGTTCGGGGGCCTCAGTATTGCATCACTGCTTTTTGCAGATGATGTGGTCCTGTTGGCGCCAACATACCGTGACCTTCAACTCTCACTGGATCGGTTCGCAGCCGAGTGTGAAGCGGCCGGAATGAGAATCAGCACCTCCAAATCCGAGTCCATGGTTCTCGACCGGAAAAAGGTGGAGTGCCTTCTCCGGGTTGGAGATGAGGTTCTGCCCCAGGTGGAGGAGTTCAAGTACCTCGGGGTCTTGTTCACGAGTGAGGGAAGGATGGAGCGAGAGATCGACAGGCGGATTGGTGCGGAGTCTGCACCAGTCCGTCATTGTAAAGAGGGAGCTGAGCCAAAAAGCGAAGCTCTCGATTTACAGGTCGGTCTATGTTCCAACCCTCACCTATGGTCATGAACTTTGGGTCATGACCGAAAGAACAAGATCACGGGTACAAGCGGCCGAAATGAGTTTCCTCCGTAGGGTGGCTGGGCTCTCCCTTAGAGATAGGGTGAGAAGCTCAGTCATTCGGGAGGGGCTCAAAGTAGAGTCGCTGCTCCTCCGCATCAAGAAGAGCCAGATGAGGTGGCTCGGGCACCTAATTAGGATGCCCCCTGAACGCCTCCCTAGTGAGGCCCTAGTGAGGCGTTCAGGGCACGTCCCTCCGGAAGGAGGCCCCGGGGAAGACCCAGGACACGCTGGAGAGACTATGTCTCTCGGCTAGCCTGGGAACGTCTCGGGGTCCCCCCGGAAGAGCTGGAGGAAGTGGCCGGAGAGAGGGAAGTCTGGGCCTCCCTACTGAGGATGCTGCCCCCGCGACCCGGAAACGGCTAAGCGGGAGAAGATGGATGGATGGATGAAATACTGAATGAATAAAATAAAATTATGCTAAATTAATAGAATTAAATAAGTACTCAATTAATAAAGTAAACTAAAATAAAACACTAGATTAATAAAATTTAATAAATACTAAATTAATATAGTGTAATAAAAGAAACACTAAATTGATCAAATAAAAATAAATATATATTAAAAAATATAGATAAAAACAAACTGAGAATCCATGCTCCATATAGAGTAGTAGTAGTTGTGAGTGGGGGAGCGTAGACATCATGGCTGTAAACATTTATTTACACACAAACACGGCTGAAGCACGTTCAGATGCTTCTGATTACAACAAATTGTTCAAACGTAACTGTATCCAATTTATGAGTCATGAAAAATACTTCTTTGAAGCAGTATTTAAAGTGTGTGGCATTATTTAACAACTCTCTGTAGGTGGAGGGAGACGCACCTGTGGGGAGACAAGAGGGAGCACCACTATTGAGAGCAGGCTGGTGGAGGCAACAGGAGAATGAATGCATTTAGAGATGAATGAAGTGAAAATATGCTTTTTAAAAACATCGTCCGCTTCATATTAAATGTGTTTAAGTCACTGTATAAAACCAGGAAACTTTCAAATATCAGACCAACAAAACTGTCAGTCAATAAAGGCTAAAACCAACTTAAACGGAGGGAGAAAAGAAACGTTTACAAAGCTCAGGCTTTTAAAGGTCACACGGTTTAAAGAGGAGCTCAGTCAGCAGAACAACGCTGTAAATGTCAAGTGTTGCTGCTCTGTGCGTTTCCTCCATCCTTTGCTGCTCCGCGTGCGTCCGATCAAACTAAAAATGTACGGTTACGAGGGATGGGAATTCATTAGAATTTAGCAATTCCGATTACATTATTAATAGTGATTATCGATTCGATTCCTTGTCGATTCTCATTGGGTGATGGAAATAAAATAACACAAATGGATTTGTTTGCTTTAACTCTTTATTATATTATATTTGTCTCTTTAATTTCCTGCAGGAATATTAGCTCTCTTTTAATCCACCAGGTATTGATTGTTTTCACTGGATAATCAGAATCAGAATCAGAATCAAAATCAACTTTATTGGCCAGGGGTGTATGAATACACACGAGGAATTTCTTTTGGTGACCTGTGCTCTCTCAGGTAGTGTAACATTAAATAATAACAATCAACTAGAATAAAGAAAAATAAAGAAAAATAAATAAATAAAAAAAGAAGTATAATCATAAATATAAGAGTAGTTAGACTAATATGTGCAAACTAAATAAAAATAACAGATAATAATAATAATAATAATAATAATATTAATAATAATAATAATAATAATAATAATAATAATAATGAAATAAAATAAAAATACAATAATAATAATAATAATAAGATAATAGTGCAGTAGTGCATTGATGAGTAGTGCAGGTGAACATTTAAATGAAAAAATTATGTCCATGAACATTTCGCAGTGACAGGTTGTTCCAGGGTTGATATGTTTAGTTCCAGGTTATTTCACAGTAACAGAACCAGGTCTGACACTCTTTGACTGTATAGTGTTGATCAGAGTGACAGCCTGGGGGAAGAAACTGTTTTTATGGCGGGTAGTTTTGGCGTACAATGGCGGGTAGTTTTGGCGTACAATAATATATACAAGAGCACTGTATAAAATTGATGAATTATTAGTATTATTATTATTACAGCATATGATACATTTTGGCTACAAACATTTGAGAATATTTACAGTGCTCCTTGATCCAAAACTAATTCAGACATAAAACAAATAATTATTCTGTAAAAAAAAGAACATATTAACCAAAAGTACAGCTGCACTTATTGTGTATTTAAACGGTAAAGCTTTAGTTTAGACTTTATTTACATTTCTATAAATGGACCTTCAGAGACGCCGTCCCTGTTGTTACATGTAACGTCATCGGCCGTGTGTGTGTGTGTGTGCGTGTGCGCGTGTGTAGGTGTGTGTGTGTGTGTAGGTATGTGTGTGCGTGTGTACCAGTTCGTCTCCAGAACCCAGAAGTGTGTAATGTGGGATATCCTCAAAATTTGTTGAAATGACATGGAAGGACCCTTTTTTTGGAATGACATCCTGTCGGTTGTTTCAGTGAATAGAAGTGTTTTGGCCCGAATATTTTTTTAACTTATTTTGCATTTCAATAACAGTTTCAAAAGTAACTAAAGCCGTGTATTTGGTATGAAGTGGTGTTGTTGATTGATTTTGTTGTAAAGACCGCCCTCTATTACGATAGAATTTTGCTATTGGCTGAGAATGTTGGTTTGTGACGTTTTGGTGGCTTCTCAAGAGGAATAGTGACTATTCAGTAGCTAGTTAGCATAGCATAGATTGTTCTTTGGAGGTTTTATAGTATAGACTGGGTGTGTCTTAACTGCTTCAGAAGCTCCGCCCATAATCAAGATATTTTGTTTTTAATTTCCAGCCAATAAACATGCATATTAGTTAGGGATGTAACGATTAATCGTAAGGCAGTTAAAAATCGATTCATAGGTATCACGATTGACATCGATACTTTGAAAATTGAATCGCAGTACTTTTTTTAATCAGCAGAGGGCGCTGTATATTTATCCCTTCTCTTGTCCAGCAGTGTACCGGCGGGGGCGGAATCTGCTACTGTTTTCTTTCTGGCCGCCTTCTACGCTTACATGTTAAATGATTCCTTACCCCTTTAGCTCCAAAAGAATATCTGTAATATTATGTGAATATCTGTAAAAGTCACGTTTTTCTATTAGCTCTGTCTGCTAGCATAGCATCTCTTCTTCACTGCTAGATTAGCTGCATGCCAACCGACCACCGGGTTACCAGCGCCCTCTGCTGGTCTAAACAAATATCTGACGTAAATCAGTGCAATGACATTTTTTTTTTTTTAAAAAAGTCCAATTGTTAAGGCACAAAATACATTTTCAGTTGCACTTTCAAAAAGAAAAAGAACTATTATGCAGTTTTGCATTGTTTACTATAGAACCAGAATTTAAATTAATAGGTTTCTTCTTCATTTGTATTATTCCTTTTTTTTTTATTTCATTCAAGATTTATTTTTTGATAAATTGCATTGTTTTGAGTAGTTTATCAAGGCATTCTTTTGACAATTAAAAATAAAAGAAAAATAATACAGTATTTTCTAATAAAGGAATGTTTTTCAGTCATCATTTGTCTACAGTCCCATTTTGTAAAATAAATCATGAGAGAATCGTATCGTGAACCCAGTATCGTGAATCGAATCGTATCGGGAGTTGAGTGAATCGTTACATCTCTAATATTAGTATTTGTATTATTTTATATGAATATTCATATTGATTTTATTTTAGGTTGACTGACTAGTAAGCTAGTTACGTACACCATAGTGTTTTTATACCTATGCAGTGATGTTCTTGCACGTATACTGAAGTTGTGGGAACAAAATAAAAAAGCATCCAAACGTGTGAGAATCCGACAAACTGTCAGTGGTGGTCATGTTCTCGTGCTTGATTAAAGACCTCACAGTTGTCCTGTTTTTATTCCCCGTGTGAAGAACCTTCGTGAGGAGAAGTCGTCTCACGAGAAGTACGTGAACGGCATGCGTTCCCGATACGAGGAGGAGTCGGGTCAGATGAAGGAGAGTCAGACTCGAGCTCTGGACGAAGTCGCCAAGAAGCACCGAATGACTCTGGAAAACGCGCTGGCAAACGCAGAGAAGGAGAAGAACCGCCTGCTAGCTGTGAGTAGCACGTAGCTATCCTTCTGTCTACTTTTGTTGTTATTTTATGCACTTTTATTGTTATTTATTACATTTTATTGTAATTTTTATGTCTGGTTTTTCAGTTGTTTTCACAGTTTCATGTATTGTGTATTTTTCTGTCTTTTTATTAACTTTTCTTGTTACTTGTTGTTTTTGTGTTGTTTGCAGAGTTTTACATTCTGTGTATTTTTTTGTTGTTTTGTGGACTTTTATTGTTATTTATTATATTTTATTTTTCTGTTGGGTTTTTGTGTTGTTTTCACAGTTTTACATATAGTGTATTTTTCTGTCATTTTGCTGACTTTGTTATTTTTTTGGTCAGTTGACAGATTATGTATTTTCTGTTGTTTTTCTCTTGTTATTTTATGTATTGTGTTGTACTTCAAATTACCATTCCACATCCCCACACCATGTTAAAGTTGGACGCTCCTTGTTACACCACATTCCCAAATACTAAAGGTTTTTCTCCAAAATAAAAGCCTTTCTGTGAATAAGTGAGACTAATGTGGTAAAACGGGCAGGAAATCAGTGTTAGAAGACTGATCAGAATGAGAAAAACAAAGGCAGAATCCTTAACGTTTGGGGTGAGAGGAGACGAGCAGTGCTCACACACACACACACACACACACACAGTTTCACACCATTGTGCAGTAAACTAATGAGAGATGTTGGTGTTTTCTATTCTCTCACACGTTACTACAGCAGAATAATCTGATCAATCAGCGCAGTAGTTGTATTTCTCATTTGTTTGCGTGTTCAGAAATACACAAAATGACTCTACAAAATATACAAAATTGCTTTTGTATTTATTCATTTATTTATGTATGTATTTATTAGGAGTCATTTTGTGTATTTTTCTGTAATTTTGTCATCTTTTTTATATTATTGCTGTTCTTTTGTGTTCTTTCTGTCGTTTTCTGTAATTTTGTCATTCTTTTTTTTCTAATTTTTGTCTTTTTGTGTTTTTTGTTGTGTTTTTGTGGACTTCCTGTAGGTTTCTGTAATTGTGCCATATGTTGTGTATTATTGTTGTCTTTTTGTTTATTTTTGATTGTCCTGTTGCATATTTTTGTTGTTTGTCCTTTTGTGTCATTTAGTTGCCCTTTTTGTGTATTTTTTTGTAATTTTGTCATCCTCTTGTGTATTATTGCTCTCCTTTTGTACATTTTTTGTCAATCTTTTTGTGTATTATTGTTATTTTGTCTATTTTTCTGTAATTGTTTTGTTCTTTTGTGTATTTTATGTTGTCTTTTTGTGTACTTTTGTGTATTTTTATCTACTTTTGTATGTTCGTGCAGTCATTTTGTGTATTTTTGATGTTTTAAATATTATTATTGTTGTTTTTTGTGTGTTTCTGTAATTTTGTCATGTATTTTTTGTTAATCTTTTTATGCATTATTGTTCTTTTCTGTATTTTTCTGTAATTTTGTATGTTCATGCAGTCATTTTGTGTATTTATGATGTTTTGAGTAAGAAAACGGAGTTTGGCACTCCTTACATAGTGAGGGTGATCAGGGTTATGGGCTTTACCTGTGAGAGCACAAAGAGGCAGAGAGAGGGGGCGTAACCCAAACAAACACAGAGACCAGGAGAAACCCAAACAGAGGAACCAGAATAAAAGATTGCAAACAAAGTTTCATCACTAACAATAGAAACGAGCTCAGAGCAATTTGACCGACCCATTTTCAATGGAACAGATTCTTTAGGACGAGGTTTAGAAATACAATCACCAAATCCATTTTTCCTCGTTAGCCTTCTCTGACTGTGCCGTGTTGTGAAACCATTTCAGAGAATCAATAACCAATTATTTATTCAATGAGAAAACTAGATTGTCATGTTGACCTGAGTGTAGAGTGTAGAGAGAACCAGGACCAGAATGCAAACCAGCAGCTTCCTCAGAACTGTTAGAGCCCCATATGTATCAACCACCAGGATTGTTTTATACTGTATATATATATGTAATAAAACCTGAAATGTGATAACTAATAACTTAATAATGTAACATAAGGTCAAAGGTAACAACTAGTTAATAATATAACAAGATGCTGAGCCCAAAACCTAAAAACCTTTGACAATATGGGGCAGGAAAATCATTTTTTCATTAACTCATTCAGTGCCAGCCATTCTCAGATTTTCTACCCCCTCAGTTCCAGCCGTTTTTCAGCATTTTGACTGATTTTAAAGACCCACAGAATATTTTCTACTATGACTATCTGAAATCTGACACCAGATTCTGAAATATTGAAGCCTCTACTTTCATAATAAAAACATTTGTTTCTGGCTCGTTTCGTTCTTTTGTAATCAGCCGTTGAATAGAGCAAGTTTTACACAAATCTTCAGTTTCAGAGCAAAAAGCTGAAAAAAAGCCTTTTACTAAAAAACCCTGTCAGTGACTTTAAAGCTATTTTTTTTGCTTTCGTGACAACTCTAACATCTGTTTCCTTATATAAAATATTTAAAAAAAACACTGAGACCAGGCTTTTGATGGCAAAATTATTATTTATCTATGTCAGAGTTGAATGGATTTCTTATTGTATTTTGGCATTCCTCCAACTTTCTCTCCCATCAGTCTGCACACACGCAACTTCCTCTTCCTCCCCGACATGCAGAGTGTCACTGTGTTTCCCGTTTTTTTATTGTTTTATCTCACCATCACCACACTATCCATGAGTTCCACACATGCTCTGGTTGAGTGTGCGCTGCTGGGAACGTCAACTCTGTACGTAGCACCATTTTCTGTCTCGTAAACGCCTTTCCTCCTCTCCCTCTGAGCTCTGCTGAGCATGGATGATCTCTCATCCAAAGGTGCGCTGCTACCTCCTACATGTCACCTATTATTTTGCTATCTGGCTCACAGGCTGGGGGTATTTTGTAATACATAATTTTAATACATAACCTTTTTTTAAAGTTTATATATACTGTGTATATATATATACTGTATATAAAGTAAAAACTTTTGAGCCCAAAAAGTGTTTATGTTTCAAGCTCAGCATCTTGTTACATCACTGATCAGTTTTGCTCATTGTGTCAGGTCGTTGTTACATTTTGCGTCGTTGTTACATTTAACGTCGTTGTTACATTTTGCGTCGTTGTTACATTTAACGTCGTTGTTACATTTTGCATCGTTGTTACATTTTGGGTCGTTGTTACATACCAGGCTCGAACAAGAACACATCCCATCACTGCGGTGGGCTTCCTTTGACCTGCTGCTTGTCTTGCAGGAGCTGGAGCAGCAGTTTGAGAGGGAACGTCTGTCCCTGGAAGAGCAGAAGACCCTGCTCCGCCAGCAGCTGGACGGCCTGAGGGAGGAGCTAACGTCTAAGCTGGACGCAGCCAATCAGGAGGTGATTATCGTGATAATCGTGTGTGTGTGTCTCAGCTACAGCCTGTGTGTGTGTATGTGCAGGTGTTGCGGCTGCAGCAGGAGGTGCAGCAGGGTGAGTGTGAGATGGGGACGGCTGAGGGTCAGATCTGTACCCTGAAGGAGGCTCAGGACAAGCTGCTGGAGGAGCTGGACGCCACCAGAGCCCGACTCAGGGAGACCAGCAACCTGCTGACGGCCCTGCAGGTCACACACTAACACTACTCACATTTACCACACTTTGAAAGGTACCCGAACGCCACATTTAGCATCAATGATAGACAAGGCATGTTTCCTCATTTATAACAAGACTATGAACAGATAAGTTGACCAGATAATATAGCCCTTTTGCCATTTAGCATATGCTGCTTTTGGTTTCTGTTTCTGTATTCTGGTTGACACTACAGCTACGTTTTAGCATGTTGCTGTGCTAGTTCACTAGCGTGTCAGATTCTCACAGCACCACCAAGAGTTAACTCAGTCTCTCCCAGCAATCTTTCTCTGACTTTTATGTCCTTAATCTCAAACACAATCTGATCACGAAGCATTGAATCCTGTAACACTCCAAAGTTGCATGTTCCAGCTTTCAGCTTTAAATCAGTCAAAAATAATCAAAGCTCTCCGCAGGCTGTTGTGTACGTAACCGAAACACGTACCTTTCAAAAGTCTCATTTTTCTTCGGTGAACAGTGTTCATCAAACTTCTGTACGACTGTGTCAAACTTGTCCTTATCGTCCTCCTCAGAGTACACTAAAGTGTCGTATACTTCCACAGCCTGAGGTCCCGCGACGTTAAGAAGCAGTGCTATCTTCCTAGCGTCAGACTTAGCATCCAGGTCCAGTTCACAGCATCAGGCAGTTTCACACTTTACATGACTCATCTGAGATGATTCTCCGTTGGCAAACTCTGCCATTTAATGTAAACAGGAACAGCTCAAAACATTCTTCTTCTCTGACATTTACTCCTGTGTGTCTATGCAGTATAACTGTAGACACCAGTAGAGCTCAGGACTAGGCTGACACCTAGTGGATGGGAGAGCTAATGGTTCCTATCACCACAGCCCCTTTACACCCTGCTCAGCCAGCGACGCTACATGCTAAGCTAACTCAAACATAAGGGCCTGGTCACTAAATGCTAAGCTAATCCAAACATGTGGGCCCAGTCGCTACATGCTAAGCTAACCAAAACATATGACTGATCGCTACATGCTAAGCCAACCCAAACATGTGGGACTGGTTGCTGTGTGCTAAGCTAACCCAAACATGTGGGACCAGTCGCTAAATGCTAAGCTAATCCAAACATGTGGGCCCAGTCGCTACATGCTAAGCTAACCAAAACATATGTGACTGGTCGCTACATGCTAAGCCAACCCAAACATGTGAGACTGGTCACTACGTGCTAAGCTAACCCAAATATATGGGACTGGTTGCTATATGCTCAGCTAACCCAAACATGTTGGACTGTGTGCTAAGCTAACCCAAATATGTGGAACGGTGTGTCACATGCTAAGCTACCCCAAACATGTAAGACTGGTTGGGCGCTCCACGGACACCTTCTCTTGTCTCGGATGGGATGGGGGACCGGGTGGGGGGCAGGTGGAGGCTTAGACAAGATAAAATGATATAATGACCTTTAAAGGTCTGGTTCAGAAGATAGAAAGTTCAGGTGGTGATGGGGGGGGTGAGGACGGAGCATCAGATCTGCATACATCCAAGGTTGAGATTGAGACAACCTTGAGCAGTCTGTTCTCTGGAGGCTGATGATGAGAACATTTTGACATTTGACTACCAGCCCTATTGTCTCTGGTCATTCAATAATCCAATAATGTGGCCATTTCCCTTGACCCGAACTCTCCACTCCTCCTTAACGTTACACGGTGGATTCCATCAGAGAGTTCGGCACACTTCATTGATGACGAGCGGCTTCCAATAATGCTGCCAACGTGATCCAAATTTGTGATAAATCAGGAAAATACCAGTGACACTCAGCAGAGGTCCTGTTATCATAATTCTAATCTGGTCTAGTGGATGTCTTCCACATCCTCAGGACTTACGGGCTCTCCCATTGCCCGCCCTCCTTGTTGAGAAATTTGACCAATAGAGTAGAGAGACTAGGGGCCTCATGTACAAAGACTTGTACATGAGACATTTGTAAAAATTCAGATATTTAAATCTTCGTGTAGGACTTCATCCACGCACCTAACCTTTGAACACGTGCCCCCTCCCTGTCCACGCCCACATTTACATATGTAAATCATATTAAAATGAGATCGTCATGGGGATTCCCCTCATTGGCATAATAAAAAGCTGCGCTCTTACCACCAGTAGCACAGGAAATAAGAGATTTTTAAACTTTTTAGACCGACCGTATCACGTACGACAGAGATGATTCAACAGTGAAGATACTAGAATTAATATAAACATTAATATAAACACACACAGTTTGCTGAATGCTTGGCTGTGGGTGTGTTAAGTGGGAAAGCGGATTAAGGAAGAGAGGCAAAATACTACTACTAATAATAATAATATAATAACTACACGTGCTGGCTGTTAAGATCTGCCGGCTGACACGTCACACGCCGTCACTGAGATGCTTCTGAGGAAGGTGAGAGGCATCGCCGAAACTGTAAAGCAAAAAAGGGAAAGAGTAATATCTACTCTTAAATTTAATGTGTGAACAAAGAACCAAAAAATGTCTATAATAATAACTACGCATCTTTGTGCTCGGGCCCTAATAACAATGATGATCACACACATCAGGTTAATGTTTGTCTCATCACACAGGCTGTGGACGTGTAAGAGATAAATATGACTCAGTGTAAAACGCTTTAGTATTAAAGCGATCCATGAAGGTGAAGTCAATCACTAACCCCACCGCCTCCTTCCTCTGCCCGATACAACTGGTCACGGTGATCAGTCTGGAGTGTGTGTGTGCGTGTGTGTGTGTGTGTTTATGTGTGGCTGCTAATGAATGCTGGGCTGAAAGCATTTTAAAGTGTAAGTGTGTGTTACTCAGGGAACGTCTGATCAGCTGTAGTAGATCAGCTCACAGAGCTCTGACAGGTAGTGAACAACATGTCTGACTCACGTTAGACAGATAAAAAAAAATGTAAAACTAACTCATAACAAATGTGTAAATGATACATGTCAACAGCAGCTCAGAGGTTCATGTGTGTGTGAATGTATTGTATTATTTTGGTAGCGTGTCTAATAAATCCTTAGAATCTAAAGCATCAACTATATAGAAACGTACGTTCGCCACCGTAGGGCTTGATGTGAAAGACCTCACATTTCCACGCTCACTCCAGTTTCTGAACATCAAGATTTTGCCGTGGATTTTGACGTACGCACGGTTTGGGGCGTATGTACCTTTTGTACATGAAGCCCCAGCTGATCCAATTCCATAATTTTGGTAGGATGAATGCAGAGAGAGACAGCAGACATAACAGCAAAGAGGAATGCGACTACCTCCACCGAGTAGCTAAGCTAAAAAAAACATAAGGGACTGGTTGCTACATCCTAAGCCAGATGTTACTGAACTTTTTTAACAATTCTACACTTCCATTTTATTTTGAAGGGGTGTCGTCCTTGGTTAATAACTAGGATGTGTTTGAATGTGCGCTGTCAGGGCGAACTGGAGACGCAGAAACGTCAGCACGAAGCAAAGCTCATCACCACCAAAGAAGAGGAGAAACTCAAGATGGACAAGATGGCTTTAGAGCTGGAGCTTAAGTGGACGGAAACACTCAGGTATGAGTGGGGTGTGTGTGTGTGTGGGTGTTATGTGCGTTGGTGTGAAGGATGTGTGTGTGTGTGTGTGTGTGTGTGTGTGTGTGTGTGTGTGTGTGTGTGTGTGTGTGTGTGTGTCTCTGTCTGTGTGTGTGTCTGTCTGTGTGTGTGTGTGTGTGTGTGTCTGTGTGTGCGTGTGCAAGTGCTTGAAACTGAGACACAGACGTCCAAAAAAACTGACAATAACTGAGCGTGAAATTTGAAACGAATGAGAGAGTGAAGACCTTCTCACTTTACTTTGATTACCCATTTCAGTCACACACACACACACACACTCCAAAAATAGCTCCAAAAACACACAATATAACAACAAAAACACACAAAATGATGACACAAATACACAATGATTACACCATAAACACAAAATAAACAACAAAACACCAAAATGGCAACAAAAACACACAGAATGACAACAAAAGCAAACATTCTGTAAACAAAAACAGAGTATAACAACAAAAACACAGAATATAACAACAAAAACAAACAAGTACACAAAATGACACTAACAACACACAAGACCACTCTACTAACGCTCAAAATTACTTCAAAAACACCCAAAATGAAAACAATGTAATCATCCAAACAACTGGTGTCACTTTAGGTGTCTTTGTTTGTTTGCAGCAGTTCTGAACTTTTTCCGTTCTTGCATGATGATGATGATGATGATGATGATGCTCGGTTGTGTTGTGTTGTGTGATGTTGTGTTGTGTTGTAGGCAGGAGTGTAAGAAGCTGCGTGAGGAGCTGCGTGAGGAACACGAGGAGGATAAGACGTCTGCTCTGTCTCAGCTGACCCAGATTAAGGAGACAGAGCTGAGCAACGCTAGGGAGAGCTGGCAGAGGAAGGTGGAGGACCTCCTGGAGCAGGTAGGTCTGTTACCTCCCACTGACCTCCGACCCCTGACTGTCCGTGCTCTGCGTGTGTGTGCGTGTGCGTGCGTCAGATCTCGCTGCTGAAGCAGAGCCTGGAGATGCAGCTGTCGCAGTCGCAGTCGTCTCTGCAGCAGCTGCAGCGTCAGTTCAGCCAGGAGAGGGAACACCTGCGCACGCAGCTGGATGAGCTGCAGACGGAGCATCAGCGCAGGCAGCAGCGCCTGCAGGAGACCCACTGCTGCGTGGTCCAGGACCTGGAACACACCCGGCAACGAGACCTCAAGGTAGGACCTCAACTCCAGCATTTATTTACTGTACATTCATTTAGCCTCAAAAGTAAAGATTTAAATACACAAATATGAACATTTATTCTATTTATATTCATTCAAATGTTTTCTAACCTTCTGTTCAATAATATATATGTGTATATTTTTTTTTTTATAATTTTTAAATATTTCAAAAAAATGTTTTATTATTATTTATTGTCACCAGTATTTTTAATTATATTTTACTATATATTTGCCTCTGTTTTATGATATCGTGGGGATTCTATTTTTATTCTAACAATTGGTTTGTAATTTTTAATCGCATTAAATGTTTTTGCATGTAGGGTTAATCTCATTTTGCTTTTTAATAAGTTTTTTTTTTCTTTAACCAAAGTTTTTTTTTTAAAGAAAGTTAAAAAGAAACATTAGCATGCAGTTTTGTTTATTTAACATTTGATTACAAATTATAATCATAGATAATCTATAACTGTTTCAAACTTTATTTTCTCTCTTTTTGTTCAAATGTGTAGTTTTGTGGGGACGTGTGGGAAATGTTTGCAAATAAAAACACAATAAATAACATACTTAAGGTCAGCTCATCTCTGCTGTTACTTTATTTTATTTGTATTTTTTGATGTGCTTTGATTTAAATAAACAAATGACGAATTATTAATAAATGAATCCAGCGTACGGACGGTTTATCACTCGGCTCATTTTAACATTCCATGTGATGAAGCACATGTGATGAGGAAACTCCTCCTGATCAGAGGATGACGAGCACCGCCCGTATCTTTAGCTCCGCCTCCTGGTTCACACGGTTACATAAGTCAGGCTCTTAATTTAGCTACAAATGCACACAGTCATAGTCATCAAAATTAGCTCGCCAAAAAGGCAGCGTGACGCCTCGCTTCATCTTTGTGCTGGTGTTCCTAATCCTGCCACTGGCTTGTTTTCCTCCAGCTCAGGATGGAAACACACAAAGATTCAACTTTTTAACTTTCTCTCGCTCCCATTCTTTAAGTCCAGGAGGAGGAAAACCGGGTGGTCAAGGAGAACCGGTGGTCAGGAAGACCCGGTCACAGCCATGTTGCTTTAAAAAATAACTTTTAATGTGTTCTTTGTTAGTGTAGAAATACATTAAAATCAGTGACGTGTCGTGACCACTAGGGTTGGGTAGGCACGTTGCAAATCGAGACCACCAATGACAATTTCATATGTTTCTGCTGTCAAGTGTTAATTCAATTCAAATCAACTTTATTTGTATAAAGCAATTTACAACAAAGTCATCTCAATGCGCTTATCAAAATGTAAAATTCATAATAAGAAAGAAAAAACCCAACAAAATCCACATGAACAAGTGTTTAGCCATCTAACAAAATCAACATCATAAACACCATTAAAGAAACATAAACAATTATTTAATATAGCCTCCATACTCTCCAACAACATATATCTCATGACACGACAGCAAATCTGTTGTTTGTGTTGGAAACACAGAAACACAGAGAAAATGACAACAACTCAGAACAGCCTCAGTGAGGAGCATCCACAAAGTCAGTCCTTCCTTTTGTTCCATTCACTGTAGAAAGTACCAACAATGTTCTGACCTTACCTTTGCTGAAGCTCTGGTAGCTCAGGTGTTGGTCTCCATCTTTTAAAAACTGTTGTTTTTCCTCAAAAAAAGTTTCTCTATCGTCTCTAGCGCTGTCATCCTGCCTGTAGTGTTATCCCACCCACTAGCTAGAGAACGTAGCAGCAGCGGTCACATGGCATCAATTCACTAATGTACTGAGAACTTACGTGTAGCATTTAGCATAGCGCGGTTACGTCCAAAGGCAGCGTAGAGAGCTGCTTTTGGACGTAAATGGTTGTCATCTTGGGGAACTGACTGCGCATGACCAAACGTAAAAACACGCTATGGGAGCGGAGGCAGAGGAGCAACGTGCCTTTGAGAGGGGGCGTGGCCTCCCTCTGCCTTACAGCGGAGTGAAACTGTGCAGCTGTTCCAGGAAATAGCTCTGTTTAGTAATTTGGGCTATGAAACGCACAAAATGCGGACACTTTCAAACTTATAGGTACTGTAGGCTATTGGAAATGGAAAAATAAATCATTTATAATTATAATTAAAACAAATAATTAAAATTTTCAATTCACCCATGGCTAGGCACTGCCTACCCTGACGGCACGTCACTGATAGAAATACATTTTTTATACATGACTAGTAGAGGCTCCTTTTAAGGATTTTATTCAACAATAAACACAAAATGACTCTAAAAATACACAAAACGACAACAAAACCAGGCAAAATGTCAAAAAAAACCCAGAATACCTCAAAAACATATTAATTGACAATAACACACAATATAACAACAAAAAGACACAAACCAACAACAAAAACAGAGAATGACTCCAAAAACAAAAATGTAATACACAAAACGACAACAGAACCAGACAAAAATACAGAAAATGACAGAAAAATACACAAATGACTCCAATGCAATCATGAATGCCTGAAACAATGGAATTATGAATATTATATATTATATTATTATAATTTAGCTCATTAATGATGTGGTACACTTGTCACTGTGTTACTTGTGTGTATTTAAACTGGTAGAGGGCGTTTCAACAGCGTGAATGGTTTTCTCTCTCTCTGTCTGTCTGCTCCTTCATCCTCCTCTTCCTCCACACCAGGAGCTCGAGGAGCGTCTCCGTCACCACCACCAGGCAGAGCTTCAGTCCCTGAGAGAGGCTCACAGACACAGTGTGGACACGTTGAAGCAGCAGTCAGAGCAGGAGCTGCAGACGCTGCGCTTTGAGCTGGAGGACGAGGGAAAAGCCATGCTGGGTAAGGCCCTGTGTGCGTGTGCTTGTACTTGTGCGTGTGCGTGTGTGTGTGTGCGTGTGCATGTGCGTGCGTGTGTGTGTGTGCGTGTGCGTGTGTGTGTGTGCGTGCGTGTCTGTTCGACCTGAAACTTTGTCAACGGCTTCCAAATACCCCAAGTGTTTGTATCTGTTATTTTGGAGTAATTTTGTCAATTCCAAATGTTTATTTTAATTTTATTTGGGTGGGAGTCCTTCAACAGTCCATGCATTAATCACTAACATCAGCCACCAGAGCGTGTCAGCACACTGTTGAATGGCGCATTCGCCGCAAACGTGTCGAAAGCGTCAGGTTTACATTGTTACGGTGAAATTTACGGTTACCTCGTCTTTGACTTGAAAACACACTCTGTGGTGATAAATGATGAAGACCAGACAGGAGAGATGATGAAGTAATAAAAAATGATTTAATCTAAACTAAATAAAAAGGTACAAAGCGGGATAGACAAAGAAGTGGTCTCCTCTGGCCAGAGGAGAGACGCGAAGAATGGCCCAAATGTTCCTTTCACACACATTTATATCCCACTATCCCACCTCCCCCCCTTCCACAGACAGCAAAGAAGAGACCAGGGGGACACCTCTGATGTCGGGGTGAAAGTTAGATGTGTGTGTGCGTGGGTGTGTGATGTCTGGGGTGGGTTTGGACGTGCTCTGGCCTTGGAGATTAAACTAAGGCCAACTGACATTCCTTTAGAGAAGCTGTATTATGGGAGTATGGGCCCACTGACTTTGCAGGGAGAGGAAAAGACATCAGACAGGCGTGGAAAGTTACAAATTGGGGTATTAAGTTGAATGAGATCAAAAAGCAAATATATGAGTATACATAATTAATCAATTTTGCCACTACAACATTCACAATATATGGTGGACACGCTTCTATGGAGTGTCGGAGGTCCCACCGCGCGTCCTGCGCCTCCTTTTGAAGCTTTTTGCGTGGCAGACGCTTTTGGCGTGCGTCCGGCGCCTCCAACGCGGCCGAAGCTGGCCAAGCCACTCTCTGGATAATGGAGAGCCAATGAACGGGGGTGGGAGGGGGCGTGTTCAGCAAGGAACTCCAAACTTTATTCTCCAATCACCCACACTTCTCTATAGTCCTCTGACATCACAGTGCACACACTAGTCACACCTAAATACAAGCATCTGTATTCAATGAGCACAAGCGTCCAACTACGCGCGTGAGGCACGATTTTGACGTCCGAAAAGCGTTTGGTGTGAACGTACCATAAGAGGGAGTTAAGGTCCCTTAGGAGAGCTTATCTTCTCTGCTTCATTGTTCAACTGTATGGACATCTTTAACATTTCCTGATTATTTATATTTAGATCAACTAAAAGCAGCACAAGTTGTCATTTTGACTGAAAAAGCTACTAAATGACCTAAAAATCAGGCTGAATGTTTCACTCTAATAAAAAACAATGGGATGTTTACAGGCAGTGGGGCCGTGTGACATCATCAATCATGTGATTTCAAGATGGAGGAACACAAGCTCTAGAACTGTAAAGTAGTCCTGTTTTTAAAAGGCAATTAAACAAATATGGCGCATAATAATGTGTTTTGTTAGACATATATCTATTAATAAGTACATATGTAAAAACAGTGGCTTAAAACCGCTCCACTAAATGTGTTAGTTTGTGTAGAATCTCAGCTTGAAGCAGAGCTTGTACGCCCCCTGCTGTGCTGTGATGAATGGACGTCCATTAACCTTCATGTCAGAGTGCTGACACTGGAGCGCTGCTTCATCCATCTCTCACTTCCCTTTATTACTTTCCTCACTGAGGACTGTTGCTTACATGTGGTCACAGTAGAGAGTTACTCAGAGTGTGGGAGAAAAGTCTGTGGTTCCTCTGCGACACTAAAAATGAAAAGCCCGTAATGAGCTCTGTATGAAAATGCACAAGAGATTTCCAGTTTTGTGCTGACTCTGCCACTATTTTCCTTGTCTTCCCTCTCAGCCTCCCTCAGATCAGAGCTGAACCACATCCACGCTGCCGCCATCGAACACATGAGACAAACCCACCAGCAGGAGTCGGCCGCTACCAAGGCGGAGCTGGAGAAAACTCTAGAAAACAACCGCTTACAGGTACGACTCCAAGGACTCTTTACGGCTTCAGTATTTGCACAGACCGTCATATTTTTGGGGGTCTTGTCCAGGATCTGGACCAGAGTGAACTTTAGTGCTATGGAAGATTGCATATAATCCTGGAGGGTTAGCCAGGCACAGATTATAGAAAGTGACAACGAACATTCACAATATCATTAAAAAAAGGGAAATTACCACAAAAATACATATAATGATACCAAAAGTCACAACATTATACTAAAAACACATAAAAACACACTATTGATCTTTGTTGGTGATCGCTTTGCTCATAATTAGAATTAGAATCAGATTTCCCACACATTCTTGACCAGGTTCCTTCAGTGTTGCAGTTGCTGAATCAGCCCTTCACATTTTTGGGGGGCTTGTCCGGGATCTTGACCAGACCGAACTTTAGTGTTTTAAAAGATTGTGTGTAATCCTGGAGATTTAGCCACTTAAATTAACAACGGCGCAGACAATATGACTACAAAAAACAAAACAAAAAAGGAAGTTAGAATATAAATACACAAAATAAAACCAGAAACACAGAACACAGCAGCAAATACACAAAATGATACCAAAACTCTGGACTGAGCTTTAAAGGTGCCGTCCACAACTCTCAGATCCCTCCCTCCCCGTTGCTCTCTTGCCCTCCTTCAGAGGAGCTAACAAGCTAATGTTAGTCCGACAGCAACACACACAGTAATATAACATGCTCTGTTAAAAGCATATTACTGCAACACTTCTCTCTCTCTCTCTCTCTTTCTCTATGTGCACACACCTCAGCAGCAACAACAGTGTCACTTACAGCAGCCCACACGGAGGCTGCTGCACACACACAAACACCACATGCACTACAGAGTTCTGCTGTAACAAATACAAATCAAACATAATGTAAATCAAGCAGCAATAATTACCTTTCAAGTAGAAGTCTCCAATTCCATCTTCCACTCCTCCAGATCATACACTGTAAAAAAGACGGCGCTCCAGCCTGGGAAAGGGGCGGGGACTGTGAGCAACAGCTGTCAGACAGCCCATCGAACACAATCCTGACTCTGATTGGTTCTTTTTGCTCGGTCGCCGTGCATTCTGGCATTCTGCCAAAGCCTGCAGGAGCAGCAGGGGGTGGGGCTTAATGTTGATAATGATCTCTGCTTCAAGAGCTGCGTTCATTGTCATCAGAATTTGAAAAGTGCTGTGTTTATTATAATTATTATTATTGTGATTATTAATAATCATAATAATAATAATGCATTGGATTTATGTAGCGCCTTATTTTGGTCACTCAAAGCGCTTTACATGGCATTAATCTTTCACGCCACTCTTATTAGTGGTGGTAAGCTACTATTGTAGCCACAGCTACCCTGGGGCAGACTGACAGACTGTCAGCGTTCTTTACAAACCATGGATTAAACTACACATTTGTAATGACGAGTAAACAATTCATTTTGTTGCTCCAAGCCTTCATCAAACCATCTGTTGTGTTTGTGCGCTACAATGACTCAGCACTTTCCCACAGATTGTATAAGTGAACTGTAGTCAGGCTGATTCAGGTCACGCTGCGTCTTCATTAATGTTCAAACACTGAAACGTGCTGAGTCATAGTGAGGCTCCCGCTGCGCTGAGTCATGTTTTTATAGCGTTAGCTAACAGATGGAGAGGATGAAGCTAATGAAGCGTCAGCGTGTGTGTTTGTGTCTGTTAATTATCTCCTCCTCACATGTCATTTGGTGACGACTCCGTGTTCTGTTCGTCAGTTTGTTTTTCATTCTGTGAGGTTGTTTTTTGTTTTTTTTTTCACATTCATGTATAATTATTGTAGCTTTACCAGCAAACACGAACCAGGAAGTCAGGACATAACAAGTAATCAGGACGTCAGCTATAAGCTAACTAAGCTAACTAAAATAGCTCAGTGTTTTTCAATCTTTTTGGAGAGAACCACCAACCAAAAATGTAAAAAAGAATGAAAGTTTGTAGCTTATATTAACAATATACAGTCATTCTTATCAAAGTATTTTGATTAGGAATCAAATAAACACAAAGAAAAAAGTATTTACGATCTTTTCATATTTTTTTTCAAATACAAAATGCACTGAACAATATGCAGTAATTCTTATAAATGTTTTAAATACGAATCAACATTAAATATGATTAGAACTACTATTAGAAAGCACCAGTACAACAAAAATACACAAAATGTTACTAAAACTAACAACATTATAGCAAAAACACATGAAAAGACTCTGGAAACACACAAAATTACAGATTACCACACAAAGCGACAACAATGTTCTTATTTATGTTTAATCATCGTAGCTTTAACCAGCAAACAGGAACTAAGGAATCAAATAAACACAAAGAAAAAAATGTTTTTATGACCTTTCATATTTCTTTTTTCAAATAAAAAGTATAATTAACAATATGTAGTATTTTTTTATCAAAGTGTCTTGAATACAAATCAAACAATAACAAGAAAAAAAAAAAAAACATTAGAACTATTATTGATTTATATCCTATATATACTGGTAAATATTGTTTTTTATACAGTATTTTTTTTTAATATTATATAATTTCACACATTATATATATATAAATTTTAAGAAGTCAGGACAAAACAAGTAGTCAGGACAACAACTAAGCTAACTAAAATAACTGTCATAAAAGGTAGTGGTTCCCAAACTTTTTCTGTTACGTCAAACTTTGAAGAATGACACATTTTTACAACAAAATGGGTAAATAAAAAAAAAAATAACCTTAATGGTAAAAAAAAAAAAAATATTCTTAGAAACTCAAAAAGTTTTTTTAGTGCAAAGATTTTTTAATGTTCAATGTTCAGCAACGCCATTCTCGTGCTCCAGTTTGGGAACCACTGAGTCAGTGTGTGTTTGGAAACTCTAAATCCAACCTGGCAACACAGCCTCTACTCTCTCTGCTCTGTTTTCATACTTTTATGTAGTTTATTAATTGTACACTGATTTGTTTTCTATTTGGGCCCATTTATTATTTTTATTATGTAATGTTATATGACAATGGTTCTCAAACTTCTCTAGTACCCCCTGTAGTGCCATCATGTACCCCCATTCGAGAAACACTGATATAAAGAATAAAAATGATCTCAAATCTGTTTTGTCGACTCATGGGGACGTTCTCCCAGTGATAATGTAAAAAATGTTTTTTTCTTCCATTAAGATGATATTTATATTATAAATGTGAGGAAACAGTGAGAAGGCAAAGACAAACTTATGTCCCAAACAAGCTAAAATCAGGTTTTCCTAATTAACACAGAGTGAGTCGGCGAGGCCTGATTTCGTCTGGTTTTGATTTGACGGAGGCAGATATGTTCACCATCTCAGAGGAGCTTCTTGGCTTTTTGTTCTTTTTACTTCCTCCCTCCTGTTTTTCTGTGTCCGTCCCCTCCTCTTCTCTGCGTTGGGGTTTCAGTCTTGGATGAAACGCGTGAATTAATCATCAAAGAGTCAACCGCCCTCGTTACTATTGTGCTGACGATTTATGCTCATCTTAATTCTGCCAAAGCCATTAGGCAGAGTCTCTGACAGGAAGGTTAGTGAACACACAGCTGTGATTAAAGATGATGGCTTCATTAGAGACGAGTGCCAGAAATCCATTGCACACTGGGTTGGTTATCTTGTTTTCTTGTTTATTTCCTGTGTTTAACCAATAGAAGAAGTCCATGTCATATCATATAAAGGCATTTAGTCACAAGGCTACAGCTCTGACTTCACGTCAAAGTCATTTTGATTTCCTATGTTGTAATGTCGCCCCCTACGTTGTTTTTCTCCTTTTTTAGTCGGCCCCGTCGTTATAATTGTTGCACACTTACGTAAAAACGTAAGACATAAACTGGTATGAAATGTAATCTCTGAGATGTAAACTATGACACGTGAAACTAGACATAAAACTATAAAACATAAAACAAGACGCAAAACTATTGAGTGTAAAACAATGAGACGTAAAAAACTATCAAACGTAAAACTAGACGTGAAAATATAAAACTATAAAACCCAAAATGTAAAACAAGACGTACAACTATCAAACGTAAAACTATGATATGTAAAAAGATGTAAAATTACCAAACGTAAAACGAGACATAAAACTATGAGACATAAAACTGCGAGACGTAAAACTGCGGGATGTAAAACTATCAAACATAAAACTAAATGTAAAACTATCAGACGTAAAACTGTCAAAGTAAAACTGAGACGTTGAATTATCAAATGTAAAACAAGACGTAAAAATATGTAAAACGGAGATTTAAAACTATCAAACTTATAACTATCAAATGTAAAAATATATAAAACTGAGACATAAAACTGCGGGATGTAAAACTATCAAACGTAAAACTAACCTAACTAACCTGTTAGTGCGTCTTCTTTCCAGACACTTCCTGGCCATTAGTGAGTTACTGAACTTTTCAAAGGGACTGTTGGATAATTGACTCTTTGTTATAACGGCCAGCATTTTGTGATGGCATGTGCGTTAGTTTGACTCCACACAATGAGAGAGTCACTCGCTCACTTTCTCACTTCTGGAATGAAGAGAGCAACATGCCAAAGGAGCGACTCAGCTGGGGATTGTGGGTAATCATTGATTTTCTTTGGTGATGAACTGTGAATTCCCACTGTGGTTGTGACTAAATGCTCAGATGGATCCTTCTCACAGAAAGTGTCTTTTTATGCACATTTAGCCTCCTATTTTTTGTCATTTTGGAATGCATTTGTGCTGCTTTAACTTGTTTAAACAGATGGCTGTGTAAAGGGTTTAGTAAGTTTTATTATGAATGAATATGTTTAAGGTTAGGGGTGCCATCTCTGATAAACAGAGTAATAACACAGTTAGCGGTTATTCATAATTCATATTAGTTCAGGGTGTGAACTATTTACTCTTCTTTAGCAAAACAATATTGACATGAACTACAAACAATTGGTTAAAGGTCCAGTATTATGCTATTTTTCACACATCTCAGTTTGTTCTCAGAACCCAACAACTTAGTATTTGAGTTTTATTTTTGCAAACTCGCCTGTTTTCTGCAGTTTTAGCGTCTGAAAAGTCACTTTCATGACGCTTCTAAAAACAGGCCGTTTTTGGGCCTTCATGCATGTACATGAGTAGACGTAAACACACGCCTACTCATGCACATGCGCCAACTCAGAGTGTGTGTTTATCACAGCAGCAGCAGTATATTATTTACAGTCTCACCTCACAGAAATAGTCCATTTAAGACGATAGTTCATTGTTTTGTCCGACCGCTGCTTCACATTGGGTCACAAACACGTCAGATCATCCCATAAAAGCGATACGAGACGGTATAACAGCTACTAAAGATGGAACCGATTGTGACTGCTCGCTCTGCGCCACAGGGAAGTAAACTCAACTATCAGCTGAGTCAGCTGTTTCAAACCCTTACATGAGCTGCTACGCCGCTTTCTTCTCTTCTTCACCTTTTCTGACTATAGGAATAGTCCATTTAAGCAGCAGTCCATTGTTTTGTGCAACCGCTGCATCGCATTGGGTCACAAACACGTCAGATCATCCCATAAAGGAGATAAAAGGTGGTATAATGGCTACTAAAAGTGGAACTGATTGTGAGCGCTCAAGTTTTTCTATATACTGGATTATCTATATACTGCATACACAACAAAAAGGCAAGGGAGGCTGGCCCCATCTATACTGAACGTAAAGATATTAACTGTAATATCAACCTGCCTTCACTATGTTTGTTTTACCTCTGAGGTAGTTTGAGTGGGAGGAGCTCACATTCTTATGTAGGGTAGGAGGAGCCTTTTTTACAAAATGTGAAATAACAAGGAAGGAAGGAAACAGAACTTTGTCCCTCTTAATGAGGCTAAAGGATGAATTTCACTGTAGCAAAACCATTGTAGTGTGAATTTTTCATAATACTGCCCTTTTAAGTTAAAACATTAGGGAACACCTATTAATTATTATCTAGTTGCTTATTAGCATGCAAATTAGTAACATATTGACTCTTAATTAGTCATTTATTATCAAACAAGTTAAATCTACTCAAACAACAATAAAGAGTGAAATGATCGCTAAACTAAGTATAAGGACCATATTGCTCGAGCACATACAATAAAAGAGAAAGTTTAGTGGAAGAAAGAAAGAGAAATAAAATCAACACAGCAGCATGTGAAATGAAAATAGTCGCCCAACAAATCCAAAGATTTTGGGCTACCTTTTAGATTAGATTAGATTAGTTTAGATAGACTTTATTAATCCCTTGGGAAGGCTCCGTCAGGAGAATATACAAGAAGAAATCAGAATGTACAGAAATAAATAAGAAATAAACAAACAAAGTAGGGAAAGGAGGGCGGTGGCTGCTCCTCCAGCCCCGCTTCACACCCCAGCCCGACTGATCCTTATCCTGAAGTTCCAGGTCAACTACTGTCTGCATACACAACCAAAAGACAAGGGGCGGGCCCCACTGACTGTTCATTTTTGCAACAGTGTTGCGGCGCTTGTGGCCACTAGGGACACTTGACGTGAAAGTTACTGGTCTAGTGCCCCTAGTGGCCAAAAGTTACAGTGTGCCATGAACTGATTTAAACAATCATTAAAATCACCAATCACCAGTCTAGGCTGTTCCTTATTTATTTTAAAATCTTTCAGTTTTTAAATGTTTCCCTGCGACAGCGTTACTGAATGTGATGATGTCATTGTGCAGCTCAAGCCTGGTATCTGGTCTAAAACCTCTAGAATGGAGGCTTAAGAGATGGTTTGACCCATAAATATTTAAAGTTTGATTTTGGAATGAATAATACCTTCATGTGTCACCACGCAGGGACCTGCAAGAACTAACTGTAACACAGTTCCGTTGGTCTCTGCAGGAGCGTGAACTTCTGGGCCGTCTCACCGAGCTGCAGGAGGACGTGTCCAGGAGGAAGAGCCACATCGCTCAGCTGGACCACCAGATCCACACACTCAATGAGAACATCAGCACCCTGACCAAAGAGCTGGAGCTGAAGGGCAAGGAGGTGCTGAAGATCCGCAGTGAGGCCAACCAGCAGATCAGGTAGGACTCTCGCACCAGCACAGCTCTAAAAAACACCTCAGACCTGCAGCATTAGCTTTGATTTTACAACTTTACCACTCGTCATGATATAGTCAGAGCAGTAAAGACTGGGACCTCCACAGGGGAAGTCTTAACATTCTGCTTTGAAGAACAAACTGTGAGACGTAAAAAAACAAGACATGAAACTATGAGAATTAAAACTATGAGACATAAAACTATAAAATGTGTAACTATTAGACGTAAAATGGTATGACACGTAAAACTATGAGACATTAAACTATGAGACAACAAACAATGAGACTGATGACGGAGCCCATTGATCAGGTCCATGGAGGTGTTTTTAAAAGGAGAATGGATTCTTGATGTTTGCTGCAGGCTATTATGAATTTTTCAAAGCGCCATCTTTCTAAAGTGGCCCCGCCTCTCGTTTGCACCAATCGCTGCTTCTGTTTGGTGTGATTTGTGATTGAGGCATTTTCTGCGTGTGTGTGTGTGTGTCTGTGTGTGTGTGAGACGGCAGCTCCCACGGTGCTTCTCCTACTCACAGTTGATTTGTGTGAAGCTCGCCTTGATGCGCACACACACACACACACACACACACACACACACACACACACACACACTCCTCTGTGCGCCGGCAGGCTCATGAGCAGCACATTTCTGACTGCGTTATGTAACGCTCCGTCTAAATCCTGAACGTGGAGATAAAAATAGACAAATAAAGAGGAAGCAGAGAGAGATAAGACGAGCGCTCCTCAGGGAAACTTGGCCCAGTCAGAAGGAGAGGCTGTCAGACATCCATGCCCCCCCCATCCCACCCTCCATCACCCCGGCTTTAATCAGCCTTGCCCTACATTATCATCATCTCTCATTCCCATTTCTCACTGCCACGCTGCTCCAACACTTACACACCAGCAAATGGACTCTATCTGAGGGAGAATAATTTATCACACACTCTCAGTACATCAGCTCTGCATTATGTACACATGTGTCATATCTGCTCCCACCTCCATGTTTGCTTTGCAGGAACTCACTAATGCATGTTGAAGTAACTTTATGTTGTGATATTACATTCAGTGAAGTTATTTTTAACGTATCTTTATATCTCCATCCCCACCACAGCCAGAGCCATGTTCTAAGTCAACACCAAACAGAATGTGACAGTGTGAGATCTGAACATAGGCAGTTTTTGTCGTTAGGATGGAGCAATCACACAGATAACAGAGACAAAATATTTGTGTTCTCAAAAGAAAGGCTGCAGAACCATTCAACACAACGCTTTGTGCTGCGATGCATAAATATATGAGAAGCAAAGCTCCCTCTCGTGTAACACTGCTTAATTAAGCTATGAGGTGTAAAGACATGAGATATGTAGATATATGCAGAGGTGGGTAGTAACATTTACTCCGTTACATGTACTTGAGTAACATTTTGAAGAAAATGTACTCACGAGAGTAAATTTATTGAAGCACATTTCTACTTTTAAATTTAATTTACATGTAACAGTACTTTTACTCGAGTAGTAGCGTTTTTGGCTACTTTATCCACCTGTGGAGCTTTTACACTCGTTCCCTCTAGTGAAGCAGTTGTCAGTCAAGCTCAACATTGGTCTGCCTGCGTCTGTAGCCTGTCAGAGACTTTTTAGTCATGCTGGGGTCATTTTCAGGGCCAAAAGGAGCAAACTATGGGGAAAAACCTTGAGAATCAACTCCTGTTGAAAATTAACCAATACTTCACAAAGTCACTCTTTAGCCTTAAAAAATGCAGGTCACCCTGGAAAGCCTGAGCTTATGTCACTCTTAAGTTTTAGCAGTTATTTTGGTTTTTCAGTTCATTTATCTATTGATAATTAATACTGATACAAAGTAAATATGAAAATTAGGTTCAAGAGGGGTGACGAGGAGAGGTGTGCAGGGGGGAGGGTGATGTAGAGGAGGGAGGCAGAGAGAGGAAAGAGTGATGTATGAAATTATGTAAAGGAGAGAAGGTGACATTGTTTTTCTTTGTCACATTTTCCTACAAAGTTCTTGAATGTATAAGTTCTAAGAATAGATGTTGTGATTTTGAATAAAAAATGTTTTACTCAGTACTTCAGTACTTTTTCACTGTTACTCAAGTAAGTATGTGAGATGACTACTTCTACTCTTACTTGAGTACATTTCATTTACATGTAATGGTACTTTTACTTGAGTATCATTTTTGGCTACTCTACCGACCTTTGGATATATGTGACATAAAGGTGTTAGATGTAAATATATGAAAGATTAAGCTATGAGATGTAAAGCTATAATGAAATGTAAAGCTATGAGACATAAAGCTTCAATATGAGATGTAAATATATAAGATGTAAAGATATGAGATGTAAATATATAAGATGTAAAGCTATGATATGTAAATATATGATGTAAATATATGATATGTAAATATATAAGATTTAAAGATATGATATGTAAATATATGAGATGTGAATATATAAGATGTAAATATGAGATGTAAATATATAAGATATAAATATATCATACGTAAAGATATGAGATGTAAATATATAATACGTAAAGATATGAGATGTAAATACATCAGACGTAAATATATGAGAAGCAAATATGTAAGACGTAAAGATATGAGACAGCACTCACTCTTGTGTGATATTGCTTAATTAAGCTATGAGATGTAAAATTATGAAACATGAAGCTATTAAACGTAAAACGATGTGCATAAAGATATGAGAGCTGTAGATATATGAGACATGAAGCTGTTAGATGGAAAGGGATGAAACAAAGCTATGAGACACAGCACTCCCTCTCATGTGATATTGTTTAATTAAGCTATGAGATGAAAAACTATGAGGCGTAAAGATATGAGAGATGTAGATATTGGATGTAAAGCTGTGAGACGCAAAGCTATGAGACGTAAATACAGTTTATAAGAAAAATATATAATGTAAATATGAGATGTAAAGCTGTGAGACCTAAAAAAGATATGAGACAGAGCTATGAGACATAGAGCTATGAGACATAGAGCTATGAGACATAGAGCTATGAGACATAGAGATATGAGACATAGAGCTATGAGACATAGAGCTATGAGTAAGAATTAAAGCTAAAGTCTAAAGTGATCTTTAGTGTCGATAAATGCGCTTTTAAATAAACTATATTATTGTTCCTATTATGAGATTAAAAGCTATGAGACGTATAAATAAGACATTGACGTTTACTTTGACCAATATTATTTTTCAGTATAAGATTTGTTCATAGCTGTCTTTTCTGTCTTCTCTATCTTCAGGGTTCACGAGCAGGAGTTGACAAAGCGTCACGAGCGTGAGCTGAGTGAGTTGAGCGGCCATCACAACAGAGACACGCAGAACATGCTGTCAGACTTCAACAAAGCCCAGGAAGTCCTCAAAGACAAGATCTCAGCCCTGCAGATCCTGTACGTAGCCCCCCCCCCCCCCCCCACCCCCCCACACACACACACACACACGGCTCTAACAATCACACCTGTCACTCCTCACTGCTATGTGAGCAGTCACTTATTCACCATGTGGTCTATTCTTCCGTCTGGACTTCAGTGCTTTTTTGCTCACCTGCAGTTACGCACTTTTCTCCTACACATATTCTCCGGTCAAGGCTGCTGACACGCCCACCGCGCATAAGTAGAGCATAAGCGCGTAGTCTGTGAACGAAGGCGGGCTGAAGGAAAGGAGGCGGCGTTGTCATTTTTTTGGGCTGTCTAGAAATCACGGAACATGGAGTTTTCCCAACGCTTGTAAATGTCATTGAAATCCGTGAAAATGATAAAGTTCACTTTTAATTTGAAACGTATTCATTAATAAACAATATAACAGGTTGATTTGATCAGATTATTGATCAGATTATTGCAGTGGGATCATCATCATCATCATCCTCCCTGTAAAGCGTGACAGTTAGATGATGTAGATATGATGTAATAACGGGTCCACAGAGCGTCCTGCTTTAATACAGAGGGATGTTTACAGTGAAACAGAATTATTAACTTCTATAATACACAGTTTTAAATATAAATAGTTTAAAGTGACCTGAGCTGAGCCTCATTAAATTATGTGTGGGAACAGTTTGTGGTCCATCCTCATCTGCATATGACAGCTTGTTTCACTCTGTAGTGGATCAAACTGTGACTTTACGTTGGACATAGTATGAAAATAGTTGAATCACTGTGACCAACATGGACAGAAGTCTGCGTCTGTCAGAGTTTTACTTAATCACACAGCAGCAGCTGAGTAATCACAGCTGCTGCTGCGTGACGCACGAGTCCATGTGGCTTCAAATGTAACTAAATCCATATTTCCAGTGCAATATAATGTTTCACCTTATGGGGGCGCTGCACTTATTCCAGGGTTAGAAGAACGTAAGGGGAAAAAGACTTATGCACACCAGAGAATGTGCGTGAAACCAGATTTGAATGGGAACACCCACATTTCAGGGCTGATCCACCCACAGTGCTTAACTGGGATGAAGGCACGCAGCGACTGACTTAAATACAGGGGGAGAATAGCTCACCAAAAACAGTGCCGCTGCGTGGCTTTTTGGACTTACGCATATGGGAGAATAGAACCCCATGTGATGAGACGCAGGGTTTGATGGCTCAGAATGTAAAGACAAGAAGAAAAAAATTACTTCAAAACACATACAAAATGACCAAAAATACACAAAACAATCTCAAAACAACAAGAAACACACTCAAAATGAGAACAAATATACAAAATAAAAATAATGCAAAATGACTCCAAAACACACAAAATGATGGAAAAATCCAAAAGACAACAGCAAACATGTACAAAATGACAACAAATTTACTCCAAAACACACAAAATGATGGAAAAATCCAAAAGACAACAGCAAACATGTACAAAATGACAACAAATTTACTCCAAAAACATAAAATACGATGACCAAAATACAAAAAATTATAGAAAAATAGCAATATGAGAACACAAATTCACAAAATGATTGCAAAAACACACAAAACAAAGCAAAAAACCAACTAAATGAGAATGAAATATACAAAATAAAAACATTAAATTGAACTTTATTTATATAGCGCAAAATACAACAAAGTAATCTCAAAGCGCTGAACAAAATATAAAGTCCATAGTAAAAAAGAAAAAACCCAACAAGATCCACATGAACAGCATTTATAGACAGTGGGAAGAAAAACTCCCTCTTTTTTATAGGAAGAAATCTCCAGCAGAACCAGGTTCAGAGGTGGAGAACATCCGCTTTGACTGGTTGGGGTTAGTGATCGAAGGATAGACCATCATTGGTTGATTTAAACCAACCCAGCGCTGTTTCTTTAACCCCAAAAACACTTTCCAGTCTCTGCAGCAGTAGATGATGATCCACTGTATCAAAGGCAGCACTGAGATCTAAGGGTGTACTCACACTGGCAACCAGGGTCGTTCCTAACCAGCTCTGTGGATGTGTGAAACCATGGGGGCCATTGTCTGGCCTGCGTAGTTGTGAGCTGCACCGCAGGGGGGTTAACTGCCCGATCGTCCCGCTGGAAGAGGTGGTCCAAACAGCGTGCCAGAATGACACGGTGGGCTGCACATGCGCGCACACAACTCGACTCGACCCGCGCGCAAAATGTGATGACGTTGGTACCACGCGAAGCTTTACGGTGATGCTGACTTCAGCTCTACTACAGTTTGTTCCACTTCTTTGCAGCATAACAACTAAAAGCAGCATCACCATGGTTACTGTGAGCTCTGGGCTCCACTATCTGACCTGTGTCCATAGATCTGAGAGACCTGCTGGGTTCAGACCTGACTATCATGTCACTGATGTATTCTGGACCAAACCCATTCACACATTTATACTCCAGCAGCAGAACTTTAAAGTCTATTCTGAGGCTGACTGGGAGCCAGTGTAAAGACTTTAAAACTGGAGTAATGTGTTCTGATTAAGACCCGAGCTGCAGCGTTCTGAACCTGCTGTAGATGTTTGATGCTCTTTTGGGGGATTCCTGTCAGAAGACCATTACAATAGTCCAGTCTGCTGGAGATAAAAGCATGGACCAGTTTCTCCTGATCTTTCTGAGTCATTAAACCTTTCACTCTGGAGATGTTCTTTAGGTGGTAGAAGATGTTTTTGTGATAGATTTGATCTGATGCTGAATGTCAGATCTGAGTCAATCAGTACACCAAGGTTTTTGACTTGGTCTTTAGCTTTTAAAGATCCAGACTCAAGATAATTGCTGACAGCAGTCCTCTTTTCCTTGTTACCAAAGACAATCACCTCCATCTTGTCATGGTTTAGTTGAAGTAAGTTTTCACTCATCCAGCAGTTTACTTTTTCTAAGCAGTCACACAACACCTCAATGGGACCATAGTCATCTGGGTTCAGTGATAGATATAGTTGTGTGTCATCTCCGTAGCTCTGATAATCAACCTTACAGTTCTGTAAAATTTGTCCTAAAGGAAGTATATAAAGGCTAAACAGAAGAGGTCCAAGAACAGAGCCCTGAGGAACCCCACAGGACATTGGTAATCTGTCAGATTCAAAGTTTCCAATGCTTACAAAATAACTTTGCTCCTCCAAGTAGAACTTAAACCATTGCATTACTTTTCCATTTAGTCCAACCCATGTTTACAATCTGTGCAACAAAATTGTATGATCTACAGCGTCAAATGCAGCACTTAGATCCAATAGAATGAGAACAAATACTTTTCCTGAATCAGTGTTCAACCTTATGTCATTGATCACTTTGATAAGAGCAGTTTCAGTGCTGTGATGAGAATGAAAACCTGACTGAAATTTATCAAATATTTTGTTGAATGTTAAGAATTGACTCAGTTGGTTGAAGACCACCTTCTCAATGATCTTGGCCATGAATGGAAGGTTGCTGATTGGTCTATAGTTAGCCAGTATAGAGGCATCCAGTGTTCTCTTTTTTAACAGAGGTTTCACAGCAGCTACTTTCAGGGATTTTGGTACGGTGCCTGATTGGAATGAGCAGTTAATTATCTGACACAAATCAGTGACAATTGACTTTACAACAGTTTTAAAGAAGTTTGAGGGTATTGTGTCAAGGCAACACGTTGATGGATTCAGCTGCTGAACAGTTTCCTCTATTGTTTTTGGGTTCACTGTAAGAAAACTCTAACATTGTAGTTGACTCCTCCCTCAGTGGTTGAAGCTGTTCAAGCTTTTTGTTATTTTGCTGGTTTGTTCTGATGTTTGACCTTATTGATTGTATTTTCTCATTGAAATATACAGCAAATTCATTGCATTTTCCAGCTGACAGTAATTCAGGGGCTATCTGATCTGGGGGGGTTGTGAGCTTTTCGATTATAGAAAACAACGCGTGAGAGTTGTTGACATTTTTGGCAATAATTTCAGAAAAGTATTGCTGCCTTGCTTTGAACAAGCCATCATTGAATTTTCGTAGACTTATTTTGTATAGTTCGAGATGAATTTGGAGTTTTGTTGATCTCCATTTACGCTCAGCCTTTCTACAGTCAGATTTCAATTTCTGCATTATCTCAGTCCTCCTCCAAGGTGTTTTCTGTGTGTTTGGTTTTCTCTTAGTTTTGATTGGAGCCACCACATCTATGACATTACAGACTTTTGTATTAAACTCATCCAAAAGATCATCAACTGTCTCAGCACTCAATGTTGGTGTCATTGCTATGGCTTCCATAAACTGTACACTTGTGTTGTCATTTATGTACCTTTTCTTTAAACACAAAAAGTTATATTCAGTGCATACAACTGACAGCAGTTCAGCAAACTCATCCATGAATTCTCCAGAATATTTTGGGGGTCTATAAATGACTAAAAACAGAACTGTTGAATCACCCTTCAGTTAGAACGACATATATTCAAAGGAGATAAAATCCCCAAATGTTATTTCTTTGCACTGAAATATTGATTTAAAAATGGCAGCAACTCCACCACCTTTCCTGTAAGTACGACACTTATTGAAATAAATAAAGTCTTGTGGTGCACTTTCATTGAGAACAGTATTACTGATACCATCATTCAACCACGTTTCATTAAGAAATAAAAAGTCCAAGTGATGTGTCAAAATAATATCATTAATTAGTAGTGACTTGTTAACAAGCGATCTAACATTAAGAAGAGCTAATTTTAAAGACTTTACTGGAGACACTGGTGGACATGTTATAGGAGTCAAATTTTTATCTCTATAAAGCTTTTTGCTGACTTTTTCTGGTTGTTCCTAAAAATAGAGCTATTGCAGTCTAGACCCAGCACACATCAGAACTGTGTCGCTCTAAGATGAACACAGCTGGCCTGAGGAGAAGAGTGATCCTGGGCCTGGTATCGTCGAGGAGGGATGGGTGGTGCAGATAGGTTCTTTAGAGGAGATAAGATGCTACCATGGTGGGGTAAAGGGTGGGGTGTCAGTCTTGTGCCAACCAGAACCAGCTCGTTCATCTGGGCAGTTAAATCCAAGAAGGCAGGGGTAGGAGAGAAGCTGGATGAGGTGTAAGTAGGTGAATTTTGGGGTGAAGCAGGTGGGTCCTGAGATATGGGGGTTGGGTTGACCTCTTCATTTTGGCAATTTTGATTTCTTGCTGGAAGCTCATCGACTCCATGTTCTTTCCTTGTTGTTTTGTTCTCCGATGGTACATGTTGTCCTCTGTCTTTATCAGGACTGATAGCAGTGTGACTGGTGACGTTAAACAAGTTGGATGTGAAGAGTTTTACTCCAGCCTTGTTTGGACACAGTCCATCTGCTCTAAAAAGATGACAGCGTTTTTTCTATGAAATTTAGTGAAAGGGTAGCACAAGCCGAAGACAAAAATTTATTCAAAGAGTAAATATTTGAGAATTTCAGATCTCCTTTGCGGACTGGAGGTATTGGGCCACTGATGAACACTTTACGCTGCAAACAGCTCACAGGTTTTAGCAGATGAGTGAAATCCTGCTTTAACACCTCAGACTCCTCCTTGGCTAAATCATTTAACCCAAAATGAATCACAACATTTTTCAAATGTGGGTAATCTGCAACAATATGCAAGATTTTGTCAGCCAGGTCTGATACTGTGTCATTAGGTAATCAGATCACTTTCACGTTGCTGCTAAACATCATCTTCTGAGCATCTTTAACAGAAACGTCTCCCACTATCAGTGTGTGAGGTTGTTGCTTTGGCCTACCATGTCGCTTTTGTTTTCCTGAAGCACTTTTAGTCTTCGCAGTTCCAGAAGGTTGTGTGTTGACCTGATTAGAGCAGATCCTTGGTCATTCAGCAGTGGGGCGAATCGATTACCCAGTTCTACATGAAACTGGGTTTGTGACTTGGTGATACTCCTGCCTTTAACAGATGTCCACTTTTGTGCCTGGGCAGACAAGGGAGTTGATGTTGAGGCTGCAGTCTGAGAAGCCAGTGCAGGCCAGTCCGTCTCATTATTGATATCAAGGCGCTTTGCTCGGCCCGTTAGCCTTTGAAGTGGATATGACATTTTCTTAGGCTTAGTTCCCAGAGTATTCCAGGGAGGACTCACACCTGTTGGCTGATCAATGGGAAAAGGATCCTCCTTAGGCCTGATAGCTTTGTTTGCATGGGCTGGTAGCGAGTTAGCTTTATCCACTCCACTGTTTTGAAACAGCGGCACAGTCGTATCGTTCTATCCACAGTGTCCATTAACCTCAATGTATTCCTCACACTGTAGTCTTCAGTTCAGCAATCTTTATGAGAAGACAGCTGTATTCGGTTGTGGAAAGAGCCATTCTTCTGCTAGTTAGCTTGCTACTTGTAGCTAGCTAGCTTGCTACTCAGCTTTCCAGTTGAGCCAGCAAATAAAAAAGCAGTAGATGGTTACCTCAGAGCCAGAGTCAGATGGTAAATGATAGAGTTTGATGTTGAAGTATCGTATCATTTCTCAGAAGAAAAAGTTCATGTTTCGTAAATAAATTCCTCTGTGAGCTCTGCTCTGCTCTTTTGCTGCTGTCAGCTC
Organism: Gouania willdenowi; assembly: GCF_900634775.1. NCBI lineage: Eukaryota > Metazoa > Chordata > Actinopteri > Blenniiformes > Gobiesocidae > Gouania > Gouania willdenowi. Next base: position 2,309,610 of record NW_021144848.1, read on the forward strand.
AGCTGCCGGAACAACTCACTAATTTCACAATTTAATTAAACTATTTCTACCGTTGTTTTTCTGTGAAAATAAAATTACCGAACATTAAATAATCATTTAATATACATTTCAATAATTAGGTGCATCCCATGGTCCCATGTTGACTCTGAGCTTTATTCTGTCTGTTGTCTGTGGAAGTGATGGGTCTAAACCAGATGATGGAAACTAGGGTTAGCTCATGGTTTTAATATCCAGGGAGGGGCGTGTCCACTCTGCTTGGTGCTTGGACTTAAAGAAGAAGAAATAAAAGAAGAGTTACATATTGTCATGTTCATCAAAAGGAAAACTGAATGCTCAGACACACACACACACAAAGTTTAAACAAACACACAAATACTCTGTCATAAACTGTCTCACACATTAAAAGCATCTATTTACACTTATATGAATGTACACAAAGACTAGCTCCACAAAAGCAGAACGATATTTATTGATCCAGAAATTAAACTGATCTTACCTTTATAGGCTGAGTTTCCTCCTTTTGAACCTCCATTCATGGTGTTTTTATCAAGAAAGTCTTTATTTTCAATAAATTTGGTCTGTTTTAATCTCTTTTTTCTTTCTCACTCACTTGTTTCTCTCTCTGTTCCTCGTGTCGATTTTGTCAAAACAAAGCAGCATCTTTAATGTTTCCGTTACGTGTGAGTAAAATTACCGCAATTTACCGACACTGGCTGTAAAGAGCAATTTCTTATCTTTCATAAACTGGTGAAATTTCTCCGATAGAGCAAATATGAGCAGAGTTACAGTCATTTAAATTAGCATGTTGCATTCAGGGGCCCTGGGAAACCCAGTCCGTTCCTATAATCCAGCCGTTAAGAGAACGTGTCGTGTCTGGGTAAATATTGACATATAGTTACCCTAAGCAACAGAAAATATGAAATTAACAGCACGTACTGTCAACAACAAACCCAGAGTCGCTAAATAATGACGTAATGCCATACGTGTGTCATAAATTAACATGATGACGTGTTTTTTCGTTCTACCGTGCCAGAAAAGGGACAGGGAGGGGGGGATTCCTGCTGTGAGCTTGGAACAGCCCGAGCTGGCAGTATGATTACACCCTAAGAGCACCAGAACTGAGACCAACCTTCTGTCTAAGGCTAAGAGGAGATCATTGGTTACTGTTACTAAGGCAGTCTCTGTGCTGTGATTGGCTCTAAAGCCAGACTGCAAGCTCTCTATAAATTGTTCCTATGTAGGTGATCACATAGTTGACCTGCAATTATTTTTTCAAGAATTTTGGAAACAAAAGGGAGATTGGATATTGGTCTGTAATTGGACAAGTCACTTGGATCAAGGGTTGTTTTTTAAGGAGAGGTTTGATTACAGTGGTTTTAAAGGCCTGTGGTACATAACCTGTTACTAGAGATGTGTTAATCTAGTTCATCATGTTCGTGCTAATTAGTGGAAGAACATCTTTAAATAGTGGAGTTGGGATTGGATCTAAAAGACAGGTTGTTGGTTTAGAAGCACTAACTAATGAGGTCAGTTCAGATAGACCAATTGGAGTGAAACTATGTAATTGTATGTATGTGTATATACAGTACGTATATATGCATATGTGTGTATCCATAAAATGAAGAGTCCGTCCTTAAGACTCCTCTACTGTAAAGTGTCTTGAGATACCATTGGTTATGATTTGGCGCTATACAAATAAAAGATTGAGATTAAATAAAAGCTGCATGTTGGGGATATTTCAGGAGCTGCTTTGTTTAAGAAATGATTGAGCACTTCTGTAGGGGGAACATTAGCTTTGTTTCTAATTGTTAGAATTTTATCAGTAAAGAAGTTGATGAAGTCATCACTCTCAGGTTGACAGGAATAGAGGGTTCAACAGAGCTGTAGCTTTTGGTGAGCCTGGCTACAGTGTTGAATAAAAAACAAGGATCATTCTTGTTTTACTCTATTAAAGTTGAGTAATAGGAAGTTCTAGCTTTGCAAAGAGCTTTTTTATAAGTTAAACTTTCTCTCCAGGCAGTATGAACTTCTACCATGTTTGAGGAGAGCCACTTTCTTTCTAATTTTTGCAATGCCTGTTTTAAAAGATGCAATTCAGATTTATACCAGGGGATGACCTGGTATCGTCTTCTTTTTCAGTGGAACAGCATCCAGAGCTGTGTGCAGTGACAACATTGCACTGTTGATAAAATAATCTATTTTATCTGTCGCTAGACATTGATAGCTACTCTCTGTTGAGATATCATATGGATCAGACATAAGCAATGATGGAACTAAATCTTTAAATCTAGCTACAACTTTTTCAGACAGTGATTTACTATAGTGTACTCTTCTCTCAGAATTTAAGCAGGCTGATATTCTGAATTCAAAGGACAACGGGAAGTGATCTGAAAGAATAGGATTTTGAGGATATATTGTCAGATGGTCAATATCTAAACCATATGTTAGAACAAGGTCCAGGGCATGATTAAGATAATGAGTTGGTTTGTTTACATTTTGTGTAAAGCCAGTTGAATCTAATGGTGAGGTAAACAATTTATTTAGCTGTTGTTTTCATCATCAACATGAATGTTAAAATCACCTACTATGATAGCTTTATCAGTGATCAGCACTAGATCAGTGAGAAAGTCAGAGAATTCAGAGAGAAACTCTGAACATGGAGCAGGAGGATGGTAAACTATAACCAGTAATGTTGGTTTTTTTGGGATTACATATTTCAAGGGAGAGGTTTTCAAATGAATTTTGGTTAAGTTTGGTTTTTGGCGTAACTGATAAGCTTGAGTGAAAAACTGCTGCAAAATGACTGGCAAAACACAAAATAACTGGCAAAACACAAAATAACTGGCAAAACACAAAATAACTGGCAAAACACACAACATGACAAAAACACAAAACAAAACAACAAACCAACTAAATGAACAACAAACACACTCAAAATGAGAACAAAATAAAAATAATGCAAAATGAATCCAAAAACAAGCGCACACATAATGATGGAAAAAATATCCGAAATGACAACAAAAACACACAAAGCCCATTTATTTCATTATTCTAAGTGATGTCATGTCATGTGACCATCAGATCAGATCCAATCACGTTTTTTGTCCCTGCTGTGTTAAAAACTGCTCGTCTCTGATCTTACGATCTTCGTATTTAAATGCAGAATGCATTGATTCAGCAAGTTTGAATATAAAAAGCAGAGAGCAGAGTGCCTCCTGGAGGCCTACAGAGAAACTACTGGTGCTCAGTGACTCACTGGTTAAATAGTGTTTCTGTATTAATATAAGACTGTGATTTATCACCAGTAAGCCTCAGCATTTCAATAAGGCTCTACCTGACATGCATGAAGAAGAGCCACATTTCATCATTTCCCAAATGACTCGATGAGAAGAAGCCTTCATCATCATCATCATCATCATCATCATCATCATCATCATCACTATCATCATCATCATCCTCACAGTGTGTGCATAACGACATGCCTTAGTGTGTGTTGAAGTACTAAAGTGTTCCATAAGGAGAAAATAAGAGCTTACATGATTTATTTATTCATGAGGATAAAGAACCTTTGATTCAATAATGCTAATAAATATCTGCTGGATTACAGCTGATGGATTACAGTCTTTCACACTTTCTGATTAAAATGTCAAGTGTTCAGGGCCTTTGGGACTGTTGGAGCAGCAGAAATCTGTGGAAACTCATTCAACTGGCATTTATAATCCAAGGGAAAGGGGGAGGAGCCAGAAAAAGAAACATAATGACAGACTTTACGCAAAACGACTTGAGAAAAAATTTACAAGAAGACACAAAAGGACACCAAATACACGGAAAATGACTCCAAAAAATGCATAGAATGACAGAAAAAGAAACTAAATGACACAAACCGACTCTAGACTTACAAAACACCAACAAGAATACACAAAATGACTTCAAAAGTACACAAAAAGAAAGGAAAATACCCAAATTGACTTCAGTAACTCAGAAAATACCAACAGAAATACACAAAATGACTCAAAAAACACATGATGATGACAAAAATACAAAATAATTCCAGAAAAACACAAAATTAAACAGAAAAGTACAACAAAACGACAAGAGCAATACCTGAAATGACGACAAAATGACAAAAAAAATCACAAAATGACAACAAATACAAAAAATGACAAATAAAACATAGAAATATGACAGAGACAGAGACACAGAGACAGAATACTGTAACTACTAAAACAAATAAAACCAGTAAAATACATAAAATGACTTAAAAACACAAGAAATGACAAAATAAACAGACAAAAGCCTTTGTTTTTTCCCCTGTATTAATGTTTCTGTTGGTTATTTTTTTATTCTGTGGCACTCTTATCAGGCAATCACATTTTTGTGGCCCTCCATGTAATAAAGGTTTCCCATTACTAGTTGAAAGTAATGTAAGATGTTGAATAAATGACACTTTTTTACAGATTGGAGGCATCTGAAGAGAAGTTCAGGAACCGTGAGAGTCGTCCTGAGGACTTGCAGATCATCGCTGAGCTGAAGGACATGGTCTCTGAGAGGGAAACTCTCGTCAAGAAACTGGTGGTAGGTGACGATGACGCGTTCCTGCTAAACCATGAAGACATTTATCTGCCTACGATTCACTGGATCTTTGAAGAAAGACTTATGACTTGATTTAGACACAAAACACTGTAAATGCATCGGTTGTCATTATGTCTCAGAATATAACAGCTAAAATGTTGCTGAGAATTCACGAGGGCCGAGTAAAGAACCCTGAGGAACACCACTGTCGAAGATGTTCTTCACAAAGTTGTTCATTTCGACCAAAAACATAATGTGAGCCACAGAAACAGAACTAAACTGATCACTTTGGATGGAAGGAAAACCAGTTTCCTTTCACAGTACCAGGTTCAGGACTTGACCAAAGAAATAGTTAGTCCCTCCTGGATTTCACAGCCAATTTCTGTAATAAATGTTGCGGCCTAAAACCTCTGATTTTTCAAAAAACTTCCTTAAACTGATTTCCTTTGAATTCTTTCATAACAATACAGAAAAGAGCTCAGATTCACAATAATTGACTAAGATATGAATCATTACCATCACATTTTAAATTTTTCCAGTGCCAATAATATTACAGATACAGTAATCAGTGGTTTTTTAAGTTTTTGAAACAAAAAAAAATCCTAAAATAAATAAATGGTTCTTTTCCTGTATGAATCTCTTGCTACAAACGCTTTTGCTGCTGAAGAGTCTCATGCATTCAGTAATCTGTAAATGTATACGTTGAGGGTGGCCACTGCTACCATTTTAGACGGTACCTGTAATTGAAGCTCTATCAAAGATATTATATATATATATATATATATATATATATATATATATATATATATATAGTAGAGGTTTAATCAGGTTGTTTTCTTTAAAAGTCATTATAGAGCAGTAGGAGATCACTAAACACTTAAGTTCATGAGACACGTTTGCCGCTATTTTGCTCAAAAGAGCCAGTTTGGTTGTTGTGACACAGTCTGTAACCAGACTAAATGGTGATTCAGTCTTACATCTGCAGAAAAGGCTGATGATACAAATTTTTAGTTATGAAATGTTAAAATCAAGATCATCACCAATCAGTGGAAATGAATGAATAAGATCTGAAAAACCAAATGGAGTCGGGATGGAACCTTGGGGATCACCTACTGTATAAATGCAAATATTTATAAAAATACTCAAAAAAGCAACAAAAGTACACAAAAGCTGACAAAATATACAAAGTGACAAAAAAAAGTACACAAAATTACTCCAAAAATACACTGAAATAACAGAAAATTATACAAATACACAATGTGACTCCAGAAACACACACAAAAAAACAAAAGTACATAAAATGACGACAAAAATACAGAAAATGTATTTTGCTCAAAAGGGTCAGTTTGGCTCTTGTGACACAGTCTGTAAAAAACTAATTGGTGATTCCGGTTGCACCGGGGGTTTCCCTCCGGCTGATGGTGACCGCTGGCTTCGGAAGTTGACGGTGGCGTAGACAAGGCGGATGGACTTCAGCCACGTTGTACTGGCGAATCGAATCGGAATTTGTCACAATTTGGGCTTAGCCTGATTGGTCAGAATTGTGGTAATTGAACACATGGCTGCTCAGAATTTGTGGGGATCGCAACATCATGAATTCCTGGAGGATCTGAATAGCTTTTAGAGCTTTTCACTGCGTTACATCCAACCGATCGGTCCGTCATCACAGAGAGGTCACAGGGTAACGTGTTCAGTGTGAACCGTGAGGGCGACTCGACTCAGTGCGCGCCTTCTCTCTGCATTCGCTAACACCTTCTTCTCCTACAGGACGATAAGAAGTTCTACCAGCTCGAGCTCGTCAACAGGGAGACCAACTTCAACAAAGTGTTCAATGCCAGTCCCAACGTAGGAGTCATCAACCCTCTCATCAAGGTAGGCCATGAAGGAGCTGCATCACACCACACGGGGCGTCCACAATAACTGCACTCGTGGCATGGGAAAGACCATTTCTACTAAGAATCATTTTCTATTGTTGGCGTTAATGAAAGACTTTACAATATTAAAAAGATCTTCCCTCTTGCCTTGACCAAACTTCAAGTCGCAAGTTTTACTCCAAGAACGAAATCATTTAGTGTTGTCAGCATTGACGAAAAACCTCACAACTCCAGTTAGTCAAATGAATGAATTAATCAGAGATTACAACCAACAACATATTTTCTCTCAACTCAAGTTTCTCTCGGCTTGACAAAAAGCTAAAAATCTATTACAAATCCTTCATCTTTCACTTAAAGGAACGGCTTCACTCTTCCGTCAGTCAAAAAAAGAAAAAGAGATATTTTCTCTCGACCATAATTTCTATTGCCTTGATGAAACTCCATGATTTGTTCCAAAATTTGCCACAATGGAAAGTCGATATTCACTTGGAATCCTTTCGTATTGTCAAATTACAATCGGAGAGATTTTTCTTGAAAAAAATTTAAAAATCTTTTGCAGCTTTAACTACAAAACAGAGATATCCATTATTCATCATTTTGTATCTAACCATGTTAATGAAAAAACATAGAAGAGATCGAATGTCTTGACCAGAGTTTTTCTCACTTTCGCGAAGCGCGAAAATATGCCCCAGATTTCAGGAAGAAATCTTTGAATTTTTGAGTTTGTCTCGACTTGGCCAAACCAGAAAATCTATCACACCTTGTACCCACAACTAAAAGACGATGTCCACTGTGAATAATTTCTGTTAGGTCAGCATAATGACAGATCTTACAAAGAACGAGTTTCCAAACCTTAGTTTTTCTTGGCTTGATGAAAATCGAAAGTCTGTTGCAGTTTTAACAATACATGAAAGACTCTACGAATGACTTTGTATCGTCAGCATTCCGAAAAATCCTCCCAGTTCCAATCAAACCGAGATTAGAAGCCAAGAGATCAAGTTTCCAGAAATGGTTACTCAGCTTGAAGAAATTTGAAAGATCTGCTCCAGTTTTTTCAGTTTTAACATTCACAGTAGCACATCGGGCCATCAAGTCCTTTATTAGGAACTCAGGGTTTATGGCTTTGTCAGATGGGAAAGCAGCAGTTTCAAGACATTTTTACTGCTGCAAAACTAAGGCCGGCAAGAAGAAAGAGGACAGGAAAGGACTTGATAAATGTCAACTTCTTTATTTGTGAAATAGTGAAGTCGTGCTGTGGGATGAATGCTGTCCAAGTATCAAGGCCACGTCTGTTTACAGGATTTTAATCTTCCGAGCGGTGAAATGTGGGGATATAAAACAAATCATGGCCTTTGGTTTTGATGTGGAGCAGGAAATAAAAGCTTGCATTGAGTCGCTGTTTCTTCAGTTGTTTCTGAGAACACGGCACAGTAATGCATGCACTCTATTTACCAACCCACACATCTAGTGTCTGGTTCTTTATTTTCAACATTTTTCATGTATTTGTATGTGGGCGGGTCCTAATGTTCCTTTGCTTTCCAAGCCATTGGGTTAGTGTGGAACGTTTTTGTGGTTTTCTCACGTGGACCTCTCCAGCTCCGCCCCCATTTGTTCCCCCCTCCCTTCATTCCTCCTTTGTGTTGTTTTATTTTTGCCTTCTACTTCCCTTTGTGACCCTCGTGCCCCTCCTTGTTCTTTTTATTTCTTGTCTGTGTAGCAAAAGAAAAAGCATGAGAAAGCAGCAGCCGGCAGATTCAGCAGCGCTGCCAATCTCAGGGCTCTGGAGGCAGCAGGTGCGGGCGTAGCGGGCACAGGAAGTGGGCCCGTCCCAGTCCCGCCCCCTGCCCCGCCCCTTGCCCCGCCCAGCCGCCTCGAGCCCATCCCCAACTCCCCCTTCAACTCCAACAAACCTCATGCCCCGCCGACCCCTCCCACCGAACCCAAGAAATTCATGAGGTGAGACTCTTTCAGCCTCCGACGGCCGACAGCTCGCCAACATCAATCATCCAATCACATTCCTCCATGAATCAGGAGGCTAAACGCAGGTTCACAGGTTAGACCTGAGCCACTTTTCAATATCAAACATGAAACTGTCCTTTGTGTCTTTGTAAATAAACCATTTAAACTCTCTAAGGTTTGTTATTTACCATCAAAAACCTTTTTTTCTTGAAAAATGAGGCGTCGCTGACTTGGAAAGTCAAAAGTAATGATCGCTTGATGGCAAACACCTTCAGTCCAAAGGCAAAAACTCCAAAAGTACACAAAATGACAACGCAAGTACACTTAATTACTCCAAGAATATACTAAAATAACAGAAAAATAGAGTTATAAGTTATTTACAATTGAAAACTTTTTTTTTTAGAAAATGAGGTATTGATAACCACCAATCAGTAGAAATAAATGGACTCAGGGTGGAGCCTTGGGGAACACCTACTGTATGAACGTTCATATTCATAAAAATATACAAAACAAGAACAAAAATACACAAAACAAGAACGAAAGTACACAAAAACAAACAAAAGATACAAAGTGACAGTGAAAATACACAAAATTACTCCAGAAGCACAAAATGACAACAAAAGTACACATAAAATAACAAAATTATAACAAAAGTATACAACATTACCCCAAGAATACACAAAAATACATAAAATTACCCCAGAAACACAAACAACAAAAGTACACAAAAATACAAATAATTAAAATAAAAGTACACAAAAACCAACAAAAAGACAACAAAAGTACACACAGTTACTCCCAAACTACAGCAAAATAACAAAAAAATACAGAATTATTAGAAAAATATACAAAATAACGATGAAGAAATACACAAAAACACTAAAATCATCATGAAACCACTTTCTTTTCGATGATTGAACAATTTCGCAACTAAATCGATCCGACTAATTTATTACGATTTTGAAACATAATTTAAACAAAGAGAACTCTGGAAAGAGTTGAAATGGATGTATTTGTATGTGACAGAGTAAGTGGTCTGAGGACAGAGCCTTGGAGAATCCCTTTTATTAAAGAAGACCAAATGAATGATGCAGGAAAAGAAGGAGATGAAGCCATGTGGTGAATCTTTGTGTTTGAGGAGAAAACCGTAGAAACCGATCAAACATGGACATGCTTTAAAGAATGGCTTTGAAATGCAAACGAACGAGTGCATGATGATCACCAGCTTTTTGGGGTTCTTTCTTTATTTCTCCTTATTTCTCTTTCTCTGTTTGCTTTGAAATCATCATCTTTCTGTGGTTCTTCATCCTCATCTTCATCAAAACCTCTGCATGTTGCACATGTTCAAACCAGGTTATCTGCTGTGGGCTCGCCATGATGTCCCACGTGTGCGTGTGTGAGATAAATGTTGGTGTGGTTTCTGATCTGATTGAGCTGATACAGGGATTAATGAATTCAATAATTATGTAACGTGTGGCTGCATGTCACTGGTTGTCGTTTTAACGCTTTGTTGCTGCATGTTCTGCCGTGTGTGTGTGTGTGTGTGTGTGTGTGTGTGTGTGCATGTGTGTGTGTGTGTGCGCGTGTGTGTGAGACTTGGGAGCTTGTTAACAAATGCACAACAAAGGGTAAAGTCAGACAGGACTGTTCTGACTTCTCTCTCTCTCACACACACACACACACACACACACACACACACACTGACAGTTTGAGGTCGGCTCTATATCTGAAATGTTTATTCCGCTCTTATTTCTGCTCTTATTTAAAGTGTTTGTTTTTATCTCGTTGGAGATGCTTTGACCCCGTTTGGCTGCTTCTGCTTTACATTTTAAATATTAGACACACTTACAGTCTGAAGATTAGGGGGGACAAAAAGGATACGTGTGTTTTTCTGTATTTTGTATATTTTTAGGAGTCATGTTTATGTATTTTTACAGTCTTTTGTATTATTTTGTCCTTTTGTGTATTTTTTGTTTTTTTTTCTGTAATTTTCTTGTTCGTTTGTGTCATTTTGTTGGCATTTTTTAATGTTGTTTTGTGAATATTTTCTGTGCATTTTCATTTTGTGCGTTTACTTTGGGGACCACACAAAATATATAACATAACCACCAGGTGAAGACGTGTGCATGTGGGTTGCCACATTGGGATGTTTCCCTTCTTTTGAGTTCTTTCAAATTTAAACGTTGTAGAGAGATGAAGAACTATCTAATCTTTCATCTGTAGGGCAACTTTTATACAAATTATATGTATTTATTAAATATGCAAAATTGTATTCAGAGCCCATTCTTTACTTTTACAAATGTAAAAATTAGAGAAAAAATTGATATAAGGCCAAAAAAAACAGGACGAAGAAATGAGAGCATGAGATAAGTGTGTGTAGTGAGTTTTAACACACAGTACACACAAAGCTAAATGACTCTGCTGCCATCTAGTGGTCAGATGTGTAACTCACACAGGTCTTTTTCATAAGGTCAACGTTGATGAATGTCAGTAAGTAGAAGTAAGTCATGTGACTTCAAAATCCCACCTAAGACAGAAAATTACACAAAACAAAAAAATGCAATAAAAGTCAGCGGAAATACACCAACTTAGTCCAAAAACGCACAAGATTGAGACAAATATACAAAAATACATTAAAAAAAAATGTTTGTGGCCCCGCCCCCGTGATAAAAATTGACGTCTCTGGTGTAACTTTTAGGCACAGGATCCTGACCCTAAACTCTATACATGATTATATTCTACTTTTCTACTTCTCTCTTCCTTCCTGACTGCTTTTCTTTTTCTTTTTCTCTCTCTTTCTGTCTTGTCTTCCTGTTTTCTGTGTTTCTTTGGCTCCGCCCCCTCAGCCCTCCTGAAACCAAGGACACGATGGACTCTGCCGAGGCTCAGCGCCAGGAGTGGTACGCCCAGTACTTTTCCTTTTGATCCACCACCGACCTGCAGACACACGTCACCGACTCAGCATGTGGTTTAACCAATAAACTGAGATTAAAAAAAAAAAAAAAAAGAAGAAAAGACACGAAAAAAGAAGAAGAACAAACGTTGAAAAAGTCTTTGTTATTTATCGTCATTTTGATCATTTTTTTGGGGGGTACCAGCTCAGTTCAACTTCACCAAAAAATTTAAAAAAGTGGTCAGAGTTTATTTTATCACCATGTTATACACGTGGAGAGGTTTTCAAAATAAAAGAAGGAAATGCATCATGGCTTGGAAAGGAGGTGCGTTAAAACAAACGAACGACGAATGTGTGAAGGTAAAAATCTTTAGTTTAATATAAACCAACAAAGTTTATTTGTGTTATTTATTCAACAATAATAATAATATTTTTGTGTTTTTAATCTGTGATTTTCAAAATAAAGCTAAATGTTTTCTAATTGGTCCGACAGATATTTCTCCTTGTAATTGTCTAGAAACAAACTGTAATTTGATCTTTTCAAAATATTTCTAAAAATTGACTAAAAAAAGACACTCGTTTATTAGTTTAAGGCTGATTTCTTTTGATAAATGCACGTTGGAGTTTTCAAATTGGGGGGTTGCCATGGAAACTGTTACCATGGTAGATTTTGTCCCCATGGTTACCTATCAGAATTCCCCTGCAAGCTACTCAAAGATGGACGGTTAATATGAGACGTTTTAATTTTCATACACATTTGTTTTTTTTCACCCGAAAACAGAAGTAAAGGAATTGTTTGAATTTGAAAATGAGTAACAATGTGATTTATGAATATCTGAATGGAGATGATAAAAGTACAAAGGTATAAATATGTAAAACATATAGAAAAACTAGTTAAATGACAACAATAAACAACAGCAGTCGTCAACAATGTCAAGATGTAATAAACACAACTTAAATGAATTGATTGAATGTTTGAGATGAAGCTTCAAAGCTTTAGTTTGAAATGGTTTTTACATCTTAGAACAGAGAGCGACATCCTAGCATCACATTTAATTAGCCCTATGGATTTAAAGTTGAGCTAACATGACAATGACTCAGCAGAATGAAGGGTTTAAGCTAACATGAGTGACTCAGCAGAATAAAGCACTTAAGCTAATATGGCAGTGACACAGCGGAGTGAAGCGCTTTAGCTAACATGAGTGACGTAGCGGAATAAAATGCTTAAGCTAACATAACATCGACTTAGCGCAACAAAGTGCTTAAACTAACATGACATCGACGTAGCAGAAAAAAGCGCTTCAGCTAACATGAGTGACGTAGCGGAATAAAACATGTAAACTAGCTAGCATGAGTGACTCAGAGAAATTAAGCACTTAAGCTAACATGAGTGACATAGCGGAATAAAGTGCTTAAGCTAACATGAGTGACTCAGCGGAATAAAGCCCTTGAACTAATATCAGTGACTTAGCGTAATAAAATGCTTGAGCTAACAGGAGTGACGTAGGAGAATAAAGCGCTTAAGTAAGCTAACATGACATTGACTCAGTGAAATGAAATGAAATGCATTAGGTAACATGAGTGACTCAGCGGAATGAAATGTTTATGCTAACATGAGTGACTTAGCGGAATAAAGCGCTCAAGCTAATGTGAGCAGAATGAAGAACTGACGTTAACCTGACCATGACAGCGAAATGAAGCGCTTCAGCTAAACTGACAGTGACTCAGCAGAATGACACGCTCTGTGTCTTCAGGGTTGGTTTAAATTGAACGTCGCATTAACTAAACCCGACTGTGCTGAGGTCAAACTGAGCTGAACTCGACCCAGACATTCGCCATCGCTCTGATCTGATTTGGTTCTCTGATTGTTTCACTGTGGAGTTTTTCTCTCTTAGTGACGGGAACAACCATCATTCGTACGTTTATTGTTAATTTCCTTCATTTACCTCATCATGGAGCCGCAGATAACCACAAAAACTGTTTGTTTTTACGATAAAATCATCAAAACTGGTTCGCACGTAGTCAAAGTCGTTCTAGAAAGATGAAGATACAGAGCCAACCTGGATTTGGATTAACCATGGGAACCATTTTTCAAAATGGCTGCCATGGCAACAATTTTTCCAATCTGCAGCCATAGCGACTGTTTTCTTAACAATATTCTTTTCAATAATCAATAATTAAATTCAGGGCAAACCTTACATTTGTTTTTAGGATTTTAAATGGCCTCCAATGAACAAATGTAATTGCTATTTCTTTTGTACATAATTTACAAGTAAAACCCACAAAACATCTAAAAAGTGAATGAATTTTACTCCATAAACGACTAAAACGGGATTGATTCATTAGAGTTTATTCCAGGTTTATGTAAAACTTCATGTAAATTGTATATAGTTAGCCTATTTATTTGACTCTTGTGATGAAAAGTGTCAACGTGAAACTCGGATCGTGTACAAAGCTTGCGTAAAGTTAAGTGTAAATTGTAAATATTGTAGTATTTTATGCTTGTGATCCTAAACGTTCGTCATAAGCTCAACACTGTGGCTCCAATTTTCTAATAAACAAAACTCTGTAGGCCTATAGCTAGTAGCAACTTTTGTTACGGGAACAGTTTGATACCGTGTCGGCCATTTTGAGAAGCGGTTGCCATGGCAGCCCCATTCAAAGTCCAAGTTGGCTCCATATCGACATGTCTTCTTTGTTTAAAACTGAACCAACTGTGTGCTTTTATCACAAAATGAACAATTGTTATGTGATTTCTAGCTAGGCTAAACTAAGCTAATTTACCATGACTTGTTCGGGCAGTTTCTTGGGATCTAGATCAAGAAAAAAAATATATAATTGGTGCATCATCACGCTGCTAAATGCCATCGTTGGACTCAAGTAGGAATTATATATGTACAGAATCAGTGGTAGGTTGTTGTGCTCTCTGTACGTTGGGCATCGTAGACTTTAGGACGGACCGGAGTCTGGCTCCGACCGGCCACAGGACGGATCCATCGCCGCAAGTTTGTTAAGTCTACATAGAGGTTTCAGCCAAATTTTGGTAGAATATCAAAACAAACCTGTTTGTATGGTCGTCTGTCTCAACACAGATATAATGATGTCTCACCGATTTTAAAACAAAAATAGCATATTTTATATTTATATATAATGTGTATGCTTAATAAATAATTATTGTGACATTTACTTTTGTTTGCACGTTTCATTTTGATTGAATGTGACTCTGGGTTTTCTAACAAATCATTTAGCATTAGCTAGCTTATTCAGCATTAGCAAACAGTTCATTTTCTCCTACAGGGCACAAAAATGGTAGGTGTGGTTTTCTGTATTTAGTTTGTTTTTGGAAGTCGTATTATGTATTTTAGCTGTCGTTGTTGTCCTCTTGAGTATATTTTTTGTCATTTTTGTTGTCCTTTTATGTACTTGTCTTCCTCTTGTGTATTTTTGTTGTCCTTTTGTGTATTTGTCATCCTGTTGCATCATTTTTGTTGTCCTTTGCAAAATTGTGGTATTTTTCAGTAATTCTGTTGTATGTTTGTGTAATTTTTGTATTTTTCTGTCATTTATAGTCATTTTGTTGTCCTTTTCTGTACTTTTTTTTTTTTTGTATTTTTCTGTGATTTTGTTGTTTGTTTGGGAAACATTATGGGCCTATGTTACAATGCGAGATTACATCTTATCGCACTAACTTCTAGTGTGTGCTGGACCACGAAGCTCGCTAACGGAGCTAAATCACCATGGTAACTTAGGCTGAACGACGAGCCTGGTCGGAGCAGGTTTTGTTCTGGCTAGGAGTGTTTGGTTAGTTGAAGCCCGCGAACGGAGATTAATCCAGGATATAATTATCTAGATTCGTAGCATAGGCCATATATGTATATAAAATCATGATATATTTATTAACTGAGCTGGATAACAACTATAAACATAATATGTTTAATGCTCAGCGTTGCTGGGTTACGTTTAGCAGATGCTGGTTGTAAAAGCTCATAATAAATGACTGAATTCAGGCTTTTAACATCAAACATTTCAAAGTGGAAATAAGTTCCCTTGCTTGTCACCATCCTGTACATCATAAAATGTACTTCCTTAATGTGATAAATTACTCAGGAATACAGTAGCTAAAAACTGAAGAAGAGATTTAATATTCTACAGGAGGGAGACTATGTTGCTCTGGTGTTTTGGTGAAACTGGTTTTACCTGAAGACTGAAGACTTCTAACACAACCAACTGACTCTTGGACTCAAGTCACTTATTAACACAAGGAACCAGTTGAATTTAAACATCACTTGAGTCAGAAAATGTAATCGTGTTGTTAATTTTGATTGATTGTGACAGTCTGTGATCCAGTAAGACTAATGCTATTGCTAATGCTAATGCTAACAAGAATCTCCAAGAAGCAGCTACAGCTTCTCTTAACCAGAGTAATAATAATATTAATAATAATAATATTTATTTTCAGAATAATAATATAACAATAATCAAATTTAATTTGTTTTAATTGTAAATATGAAAGATGAATTAATGTTTTTTTTTTTTTTTATTTATTTATTTTAACAATAAATAAATCATTAAATAATTTAGAGGACAGTAATCTCAAAAGATCCTTTAAAAACATCTTCTAAATAATACATAGCTAAAAAAAGGAAAAACTTTCTTAAAATAAATTGAAAAAAATATTCTTGAAATGCATTTTTTTTTTTTGGTAAGTAAATTTGAATTGCAGGGAAAAGTAAAACTTTAAATTAAAAAGTACACAAACTAAACATTAAATGGCCTAAAGACCAAGTCTCCTCCGAAGAGCTCAGCCTTTGAGCGTGAGGAGCTCAGAGTAGAGCTGCTGCTCCTTCAGTGAAAAAAAGTGTGTTGACTAATCGAAAAATGTCGAAAAAGAAAATTTAAAATAAAAGATATATAATCAGAAAAAAGAAAGATAATTTTAAAAATAAATAAAAAATATTAATTTAGAGGACCGTAATCTAGAAATAACATTTAAAAAAAGACATTCCAAAAAAACACAGCTGAAAAAGAAAAGAAAATATAATTTTATTTAATTTTTTATCAAACTGTAGTACTACAATCTACCTCGGGGTGGCAGCAGCGATTGGCGCGCTGACCGCTGTTGACCCGGATGTCAAAGCTTGCTTCCGCTTCCGGGTTTCGTCCGTCATGGCGGTGCATGGATCGGTGACTCCGGTCCGGTTGGTCCAGTACGTGGTGGTCCGCTCCGACCTGGTCCACGGACTGTCGTGGCCTCTGGGGGCCGTGATCACCCAGGCCTGCCACGCCGCTACCGCCGCGGTCCACCTGCACTACGGGGACCCGGACACTCAGCGGTACCTGGCCGAGCTGGACTCGATGCACAAGGTGGTGCTGGGGGTGAGCCAGAGTTAAAATAATAATAATAATACTAATAAAATATTAACACTTGTACAGCTGTGAGTGAGAGCCAGAGTTAAAATAATAATAATAATAATAATAATAATAATAATATAATAATAAGATATTAACACTTGTACAGCTGTGACTGACAGCTATTGTTAATTTGAAGTGGAACCAACGTGAGAGAAAATTTTTGCAGTGCTAAAAAAAAAAAACATATTTGACATAGCATGTAAAGGTGGGGCTGAGAGCCAGACTTGCTGAAAAAAAAATGAATATAACACTATTATAGATGTAGGTGGAAGCCAGACTCTATTAAAAATAACTAAAAAGCTAAGACAATATGCATAGAGTAAGGGGTCAGAGTCCGTTTTAAAAGCTTAATATTTAAAAAAAAAAAAAAAAAAAGCCAGACTCCATTAGAAAATCACATGGTTTAAGTTATTATACCTTGAATTTATTTAAAAAAAAGATTTACAACATGTGTGGTTGCCAGACTCAATAATAAAAAGCCCAAATTTAAGCTCTAAACTCCAGCTTCTGATCCACGTGTACAACGTCAGCCGTTCTCTCTGTGGTCTTCAGGCTCCAGACGAAGCCGCTCTCTCCGGCCTGTCGGAGACTCTGACCCAGGCCGGCGTTTCTCACAAGCTGTGGATCGAGCAGCCTGAGAACATTCCTACGTGTTTGGCTCTGAAGCCGTACCCCAAAGAGACGGTCCAGCCGCTGCTGCGCAAGTTCAAACTCTTCAAATGACCTCCAGCAGTGAGAGGAACAGCACGTTTTTAACTCTGAAGGACGTCACAGGCTCAATAAATATCAGATTAAAGACATTTGAAGGCGGAGCCACGATAAAGGAGAAGAACTGGAGAGGTGCCATCGAGCATGTTTATTGTTTACATGAATAAATAACTTTCTTTGTTTCCTTCAGTGTCATTCAGTCGTTTTTAATCAACATTTCTCCACTTCTCTGCATTTGTGCAACAAGCTGAAAGTTTGGAAAGGAGCTCAGAGTAGAACTGCTTCTATTGCTGCTTCTGCTGCTGCTGCTGCTGCTGCTTCTGCTGCTTCTGCTGCTGCTGCTTCTGCTGCTGCTGCTTTTGCTGCTTCTGCTGCTGCTGCTTTTGCTGCTGCTGCTTTTGCTGCTTCTGCTTCTGCTGCTGCTGCTGCTTCACATGAAAAAACCCAGTAAATTTAAAAAATAAATAGAATATCTAAAATATAACAAATAAAATTTAGAGGAGTAATCTAAACAAAAAATAACTTGTTTTAAATACACTAGAAAATAAATGTGTGTGTATATATATATATATATATATTTTTTTTTAATGAATTAAATGACCCAAAGAAGAAGTGGCGGTGACGAGAGGACGACTGAGTAGGAGAAATAATGTATATATTTATTGTTCTCACATGAGGCCCAAAGCTGTATAATGTAGTAAAGTTTCTGGTTTCATCCACAGCCTTGTGAATGTCATACACTAACATCAGCTGACTGACAGTAACTGACAGTAACCAGCCTTTGTTTATCCAACTCTAAACCATTAGTGCCCAACCTTTTTTGGATCTTGTCCCCCTTTCTTTTATTCCTGAATCCAAGTCCGGAGTGACTCTAACCTTAACCTAATCCCATAAACTAATAAAACATGTTCTTTCACTTTGAAAACAAAAATAAACAAAACTCAATTATTGTTTTATTTTTTAGCAAAAAGTAATTTTCTGGTAGTGCGCATATATGCTCATAATTGATCTCAGTATGAGGTAAACTCAGTCTGTGACACCTGTGTTAATGCGCGATCATCAATCATAACTCTGTAGATCACGCTACAGAAGTCACTGATCCTCCACTGACAGCTGTTTACTTTTTTTGCTGATCCATTCTAGTTCTCTATAAGTGATGCTGATATAAAATACATTTAATGAACTATGAGACCTGTATTATTGTTCTGAAATATGTGATTGCAAATTTTACAATATTTTCTATAAGATTTGAAAAATAGTCCAATTTTTTTGTTTGTTTTTTTTTTCAGCATATTGTCACAATGGGGGGCCCAGAGATTTGTTCATGTTCTAAGGGGGGTACAGCAGAAAAGCTTTGTACTGCCTTCATTGATAAGTGTAGATTCTGCTATCTTTGAAAAGGACGTGTTGTATGAGCTCATCTAGAAATAATTCTACATTTTGAAGCAAACCTTACCTGCACTGAATTGAAATATTTCAGAACAGTGGTTCTCAACTGGTCCCACCCTGGGACCTACATTTTGCCACGAACATTAAATCGCGACCCACTTTTTTTTTTTTTCTTCTTCTTTTTTTTAGAGTTCAACCAACAAAATGTTTTTAAAAAATAGCTGTTGAAAACACATATAATTTTTCCAACATAAATCTACATATTTTCCTGTGTAACATGCATTGATAGGCATGCACAGCATGCCTATCAAAAGAAAAGTTTCTTTCAAAATAAAATACAACATGACAGACATTAAGCATTTATTTAATTTTGACCAGCTGTCTGCGACCCACCCAGTACAGGTCCACGACCCACCAGTTGAGAATCACTGTTTCAGAACAATCCACTGAAATACAAGGCTTTACAGAACAGCATGCTATTGTAGACTCAACATCTAAGGTTAGAATATGATTATTATTATTATATGTTTCGATCATGGGCCGGTCTGAGGTATGAAGCTCCAGGGCTGAAAATGAGTCCCATAACTGTTCTTATGGTGGGTTGTTTTGGCGTACAGTGATCTGTAACGTCTGCTGGAGGGGAGGAGTTTGAACAGTTTGTGTGCAGGGTGGGAGGGGTCTGCAGTGATGTTACCTGACCCTGGACAGGTATAAGTCCTGGATGAGAGCAGTCCTGATTATCTGTTTAGTCTGTGTCTGTCTAGTTTGGTTGTAGATCCAAACCAGACAGTGATGGAGGTGCACAGAACTGACTGAATGAAGGAGGTGTAGAACATTATCAGCAGCTCCTGGGGCAGGTTGAACTTCCTCAGCTGACACAGGAAGTACATCCTCTGCTGTGTCTTCTTTCAGATTGTGTCTATGTGGGAGGTCCACTTCAGGTCCTGCAAGACTGTGGATCCCAGAAACCTGAAAGACTCCACGGTAGACACTGTGCTGCTTAAAATAGTGTGTGTTGGGGGGGGGAATCTCTCCAGAAGTCCACTGTCATCTCCACAGTCTTGAGCGGGTTCAGCTCCAGATGGTTCTGACTGCACCAGAGAGCCAGCTGTTCCACCTCCATCTGAAGTGATGATGCACTTTTTAATGAATACGATTTGATTTATTTATTTATCTAAAACATAACAAAACAATATAAAGCAACCATTTGCTTTATATATATATATAGATGTTTTTAGGAGTCATTTGTGGTTATTTTTTATGTTTTGTGAGTCTTTGGCGCTATTTTGTGTAATTCTGTTTCTTTGTGTGTTTTTGGAGTGTGTATTTTTGTTTTTTGGAGTCCTTTTGTGTGTTATGATGTTTTGTGAGTTTTTGTTGCGATGGTTTTGGAGTCATTTTGTGTAATTCTGTTGTGTGTTTTTTGTCATTTTCTACGTTTTTTAATTGTTTTTGTGTGTGGCATGATTTTTGTGTATTATTTAATTGTTTTGTGTGTTTTTAGGAGTTGTTTTTTGTAATTTTTATGTTTTGTGTGTTTTTGTTGTGATGATTTTAGCAGTCATTTTATCTGTTTTTGCTGTTTTGTGAGTTTTTGGAGCTATTATGTGTAATTCTGTCATTTCTTTGTGTGTTTTTAGAGTCATTTTGTGTATTATTTGTTTTGTGTGTTGCATGTTTTTATGAGTCGTTTTATATATTCTTTTTGTGTTCTATGTTTTTAAGTCTTTTTGGGCCTATGCTACGAATCTAGATAATTATATCCTGGGTTTATATCCATTAGCGGGCTTCAACTAACCAAACATTCCCATTGTCAGAGAGAAGCTGTCCTACGAATCTCGATAACAACACCCTAATTTTAGCTTAGTGTTTTCAGCCTGAGTATGTGCACGTTCACATAAAAGGGGAGGAGATTGCAGCGTCTGACCAATCAATGAAGAGAACTGGCAGAGCGAGTGTCTTCACAGTTAGATTATTTATGATATGAATCCATTGGATGATAAACGGACAGCGCTCTGCAGTTAAACTTTATTACAGCACACACGTGTTTCTATTCAAGTAGACTCATTTATCACACACTGGGATGATAGCACATTGTTTCACTGTAGTATGTTTCTGCTGATGCAGTCAGCCTCACTATAGCGTATCAATGAATGAATAAATTAATTAATGACTTAACTACTTAAATATTTTTTGGATGTTGAGATGACTCTGGTGACAATATTACATTAAAAATCAATATAAATAATGTGATATCAAGCGGCTGTCACTGTCTTTATATCCAGTGTAACAGGAGGGTTCTCTATGCAGCCATCCTATCCTGCTGCCACGTCTAGTCAAACACATTTTATTCATATTATTCACCGCTCGTCACGTCACTGAAGCGACCAAAAAGCCCGACTAATCATGGGTGATTTAATCCACTATAATCACTGATGGTGTGTTCAGTGTGAACGCACTTTTAGAACATGATCATATTCCTCAAGCACCAGCTTATTTCACCATCAGGGTGAATAAATCACTTTCTTCCGGGTGGTTACCATGGCAGTTCGTGTAATTGTCGATCCATTGATGATGGCTTTTTATCGGGAGCATGCACGTAAGCAACCCAAGGTTTACATACTCAAGGTTGATTGACCCAATTCATACCAGCTGTAATGAATCCGATACCCAGAGTTTCCCATCGCAGGGTATGTTGACCCAGAGTTTGTTAACCCTCCTTTATATAATATCCCTCAGCACACACTGATTAAATTCTGGAAGTTAGCGCGATAAGGGGTAATCTAGATTCATAACATATTCCCTTGATGTTTTGTGAGTTTTTGGAGTCATTTTGTGTAATTCTGTTGTTTGTGTTTGCTTTTGGGGTCATTTTCTATGTTTTTTTAAAATTGTTTTGTGTGTTATTTGTTTGTAAGAGTCGTTTATTGTATTTTTGATATTTTGTGAGTTTTTGTTGTGATGTTTCTGGAGTCATTTTCTTGTTGTTTCTTTGTGTGTTTTTGAGTCATTTTGTTGTTAATTGTGTGTTTTTGTAGTGGATTAATGTAATGTAAAAGTAATATAATAATAACATATTGTGCATTTTATGTAATAATTATTTTTATTATAACTACAATGTTAACAATAATTTGATATTTTGCATTATTTGTTGTTATTATTGCCGCCCGCAGCCGTCACTGTGAGCGCGCACGGCGGTGGTGCGCGCCCTGTTTGTTTGTGTTCAGAGAGGGTTGGAAAATGGCGGAGAGCGGACACCACAGCGATAACTCAGTTCGTTAAAAACCGCGCGGCACCGTCTCCGAAACGCAACGGAACCAACCGCGAACACTTCCCGGAGCTCCCTAACGCCCGGCCCCGCTCACAGCACGCCGGGTCCCGGTCGGGACAGCGCGGGGAGAGAGTGCATTAGTCCCGGATCCAGCGCAGGCTAAGGCTAGCCTGGCTAGCCGTGTGCGTGATTCCAGGCGTGTTTGTCAACACGAGCTGACGTTGGCCCGCGCACGGAGCGCGTGACGGACTGCAGCTGCACGCGCTGGCCCACGGCGCGCCGCTGACACGGGTTAAAAAGTGTGCTAAACTTAGCCTGGTTAGCTCAGGGAGCTAACGGAGCTAACGTGGGAAACGAATCGTCAACGCGTGACTGCGTGAACCCGCATCGAGGAGTGACATCTGCAGGCCTGACTGGACCCCGCAGCAGGTAACGAGCCTCACACACGCACGGTGTTGTGCACACGCACACACATGCACGCACGTAGTATGGGGTGTCAGCCCCCCCCCCCCCCAAATCACATAGATCACACACAGGGAACAGGCAGTACCCAGTTTACCTGCAGGACACGCCCCCAGGGGGCGCTGCAACGTGCACGAGCCACTTTAATAATAACATTTTAATAACACTTCAGTTAATTGGTTCATTTTTCTATATCAGTGGTTCCCAAACTGTCCACAGTTCCTGTACCCCTTCAGACCTGTAACCTGAACCCACTTAGAAACATTATGTAATGACAGATACCAGTGTTTCACAAACAGGGGTACGTGTACCCCTAGTGGTGCACGATGGCACTCCAGGGGGTACCTGAGAGAGAGGAAAATAACAAATGAAATCATTAAAAATATGGGCTTTTATAATGTTTATGTTTAGTTAGAAATGATAATCATACTGAATATTACCAGCAACTCGCAAAACAACAACAAAAACACACAAAATGAGAGAAAAAATAAACTGAATAATAAAAAGAACAAACAACAACAAATTACACAAAAAAACACTAAGAGAGAAAAATACTTACTTTTATCAGCAACACACAAAATGACAACAAAGACACACTAAACAAGAGAAAAATACACAAAATCACTACAAATTACACAAAAATATATGAATAATAAAAAGAACAGACAACCAACAACAACAAAAGACACAAAATGATGATAGAAATGATCTTAATTAGAACATGAACTGAAAATACAAGGTTCAGTCTCGACGTGATAAAAACTATAAAATAAATCTATTCATGAGGCACTAAATACGGTTTCATTCACTTATTTACAAAATCAGATTCTTTAAAATGTGTGTTATCACTCATTCATTCTATCGTTAGGATTTATAGATGTTTTTTAACAGTTTTCAGAGCAAAATGTTGTCGTCGGACAAAGAGTAGGAATGTACTGTATGTGTAGATATAGGCTAAAAAAAATTATCCCAACAATTTCTGGTATTTATCACAGTAATGATAAAAATTATGATAAATATAAACAATTTTCAACTTAAAGTGTAAACAAGTTCCTTACAATCACTAATAAATCTGAATACATCAACACTAGACACATTAAAAAAGCAATATCTGCTGACTCATATAGTTCATGGGCTGATATTTTATAGAATATATTTGTGCATGTGGGTCACTATTAGTGTTATTGTATGAAATCCATTTATTTCATCACTTAAAATGAAATTATTTGCTAAAAAGTACATGAAAAGCAAAAATAACTCCAATAGTGTTTTTACTGCTGCTGAATCTAGATTATTTGATATCTTATATGAGTTACGTAAAGCTATGATTGATAAATAACCATTATTTCCTATAATTAAACCAGATCAAGCTGATGATTTAATTATTCAGTATATTTATGTGTAATAATCTAAATAGTTACATTAGTCTAATAAGACCAGCTTTGTCTGTGAACACGTGAAATATAATTAAAATATATTTCATTTCACAAGTTTGGACGGATTAATAGTGACATTATTATTTATGCTAACATGTATTTCACACAACGTGTGACATGTTTAGCTTTTATTCTTTCATACAAGTGTTAAATCTGACCATAAACAAATCGATGGCTCTCTGTGGTTTTATGACAGGAAGACGTGTTCTTTTTACTATTCCTTATAAAGAGTGGTTAGCGTTAGCTCTGTGTGTCGGTGTGTTAGTTTAGCATAGTTAGCTTTAGTTGAGTTTCCAGTTCATAATCGTTGCTACAGGGTCATCTCTGTCCCCGTGTTTGTGGAACTTTGGGTGGATCTGACGGAGGAACTTGGATTGGTTGACTTTGTTGATGGTTGTCTGGTTTTAACCACGTAGTGGTTCATGATGTATCACAGCTCGGGAGCTTCAAGTAGCTGAGACGAGCACCGCCATCTGTGGGTGTGAAAGCTAAGGGCGGGAGGCGCGGTGCGCACTGCAGCCACGGAGGCTTCGCTGCGGAGCTCCCGTAAACAACGTTCTTCTCCAGAGAATAATAAGTTGACAACAAATGGGCAGTTTTGTCCTGTGGAACAAGGATTTTATGGGCATTCTTGGCTAAATTGAGGGACAAATGGCCCGTGGCCCTCGCTAATTTAAGCTATTATTTTTTTTGCTCTAGTGACAACTCTAACATCTGAACATTGTTACCTTATATAAAACATTAAAAAAAAAACACTGAGACCAGGCTTTCGATGACAAAATTATTGTTTATCTATCTATGTCAGAGTTGAATGGATTTCTTACTGTATTTTGGCGTTCCTCCAACTTTCTCTCCCATCAGTCTGCACACGCGCAACTTCCTCTTCCTCCCCGACATGCAGAGTGCCACTGCTTGCCCTGTTTTTTTTATGGTTTTATCTCACCATCGTCACATTATCCATGAATTCCACACATGCTCTGGTTGAGTGCACGCTGTTGGGAACGTCGGCTCTGTACGTAGCGCCATTTTCTATCTCGTAAACTACTTTCCTCTCTTCCTCTTAGCTCTGCTGAGCATGGATGATCTCTCATCCAAAGGTGCGCTGCTACCTCCTACATGTCACCTATTATATTGCTACATCTGGCTCACAGGCTGGGGGTATTTTGTCTAATGGCTAATCTCTCATCTAAAGGTGCACTGCTGCCATCTTCAGGGCACAGTTGGTCGCTGTGCCCTTAGATGTTAAGTGACCTCAGCCAGGGTGTTTTCTAGTAATCCCTGTGGAAAAACGCAAATGACGAGTTATCTCGTCAATGGCACTGAGTGACTTCATAATCTGCGACGGGTTATGTGCAAGGCACGCACGCGTGTGTGTGAGAGAGAACGCACGGAGGAGATCACACACACAGTATTTATAATAAAAAATATACTAAATGAGTAAAATGAAACAAAAAACTAAACAATATTTATACAGGAAGTACACAAAACGACAACAGAAATGCATAAAATGATACAAAAGGCTCCAAAAACACACAAAATTACTCCAAAAAACAAACATTACAGAAAAATGCACCAAACAACAAAAATATGAAAATGACTCAAAATACACAAAACTTAATACTTATACAAAAAATACACAAAATGACAACAATGCACAAAACTACACTAAAAAAGATACAAAAATACACAAAATGACTCCAGAATCACTACAATGGCAACAAAAAACAATAATTATGCAAAAAATGCACAAAAAGACAACAGAAAGATACAAAAATACACATAATGACTCCAAAAACATACATTACAGAAAAATACATCAAACAAAAAAAATATAAAAATGAGTAAAAAAAACAACAAACACATTTATCATGCACATGTCCCATAAAATTAAACCAGGGAAATCACACGCTATTTTACTTTGCACCCGCAAATAAACCCCTTTATAACACTACAGAGTACAGAGTATGTACACCTCTTTGTACATTCAACCTTCAAACACATACTTATTTGGCCATAATTGTACTTATGCTCCCACATGCATGCATAATTCCGACAGGCACTGTACTAGTGTTTGTAATGATAATTGAATGTGGGGTAGGCGGCCTCCTTTTGATCTTTTATTACCATGTAACAATGTATCTTGTATTTTGTAAAAAAAAAAAAAAATGAATGTAAATTACTCAATTAAACTATCATTACATAAAATACATACTGTGTATAGATATTTGAGAAAACGTTACATTTTATCATGGTAAGTCAATACTAACTCCTAAATAATGGATTTATGTTACAGTGTGACCTCTTTGATCCATCCCATAATAACTCTCCCATACATAATGAATGAATGCAGCACATACGATGCATGCGTAACCAGCCTCACCTCGTATGCCTTGTTTCCTGCTCGACTTTGTCCCACACGAGGCCTTCATTCCTACATCATCCACCCTCTGACACACACACACACACACACACACACACACACACACACACACACACACACACACACACACACACACACACACACACACACACACACACACACACACACACACACACACACACACACACACACACACACAGAGTCAGGGGGCACTTTATTAGGAACGCCCTGATTCACCACTGACAGGGTTGGGGTCAATTACAATTCACTTACAAATACAATGACCAGCATTTTTTCCAATTCCATATACTTTTTTTAATCCTCAGTACGTTCTCAATTACTAAATTTTGATTCCAATGAATCACATTTACTGAGCATGAAAATTAAATAACCTCATTAAAGCTAACCCTCCTCTTGTGTTGGCTTTCTGTTAGCATCTCTCATGATAACAGGTCCTAAATCAGCTGTAAAATACACAAAAACAGTGGTTCCCAAACTGGGGTACTCAAACACCTCTCAGGAGGTGCACAGAAACATTTGTCAGTTTGTTTTTACATTATAGACTTTTTTATCGTCATCCATCGATAATAATTTGTGGCACAAATCTTTAAAATACACCAAAATATCAAATTCTAAAAACATCCGAAATAAATGAATAAAAATGCCTAAATTCTAGGTTAATGTTGGAGGAGACACATGAAAGAGTTTAGACGAGCCTGTAGACACTAATAAATGGGTACATGGGCCGTTAAGCTTTGGGAAACATTGCATAAAACAAATATCTATCATCTAATTTATTTCCTATCTACCTTGTTAGGCGTCGTAATTAATGAAAATATAGGGTTTAATATTTTTGGTCTAGACGTCTGAGCCTTTTTTGTGTCAGTATACCCCTTGATTTTATTTTATTTTTTTCAATGGTCAAATGTGGGAAAGCTTGATATAAAACATATTTTATTAATTATTAACTACACATGTGTAGAACTGTACATAGAACTGTAACACGGTTCCACAGTTATATTTGACAATTTTTGTAGAATTTTCTTGGCAATTACAATTACAAAGTGAATTGTCTGAACTCAATTACAATTTCATTTCGATTATGACAGCAACAGATTTTTAAAATTACAATTTCAATTCTTATTACAAACTAAATTATTGTCATCAATTTAATATTTATTTTCATTCACAGTAGAAATGCGACAAAACGAGCACACGCTGAGATCACGCCAGATTTTGCGTGAGATTTTGACGCCTAGCCATTTGCTACAATTGCTAATCCTAACATTAGAGTATCTGTTTTACGGTGACAGCGTGGTGGAAATGTGATATTTTCCCATGTTGTTCTATGTCTCTAGCTATGTTTCCATTACAGATGTTTGCAAAATAAAGGCGTTATTTCTAAATGTCTGCAAAGTATAGTTGCACTTTGAAGGCGTTTCCTTTGAAGGTTGTTTTGGCCATGAGCCTCGTAACTCCTGTGAAATCTCATTCCGTAAGACTTTTGCCACAGGAAGACATATGCTCCAAACCTCCTTAGAACACTCTGTATTCCTTTGTTGTTTCACGTCTAATGTGGCACTAATATTTTTTTAAGTCTAATGGTAAGAAATATCCTGGTCTCCTCCACACATATCATGTCATGTCATGTTTACTCTGAGAGAAGTGGTCATGTGACCAGGTATGTCAAGTTCTGTGATGTGTATTTGTGTAATAAGTGTTCCTATTGCGCTTTTGCGACACATTTCAATATCGAAAACATCTGAAAAACCTCCTCATGAAAGCGTAAAAACTTTTTTGCGATATTTGAGGGCTTTCTCAAAATTCAGGTGTTTCTATTACCAGTTCTTATTGCGCTTTTTAGATTTTGCGTGTTTCCAAGGGTAATGGAAATATTTTTTAGGAATTAATTTCCATGTTTTCCTCGATCACAGAAAATCGAAGGCCCTGGTAATTAATTACATCAACCAAGGTAAATCCATTAAAACGTTAGTCATACAGAAATGGGTGTGCTTTAGAGTTCAAACCATGACTCAGCATGAACACTGTTGTTTTTGAACTCAACAAACCTCTGATTATTCATTGTCCAATTAACTGATAAGAAGGCTAATTAAATGGGAATGTAAACATTATTATTATGGTCATGCCTGCATCCATCCATGGATGGATGGACCCTTTGTCTTGGTCTCGTGCCCAGTGACGGTGGCCGGTCCCACGTTTGCGTAACACGTGTAGTATTGGTGCGGCTGCAGCGTAATGGTTGTAGATGGGCCTCACTGGGCCAGATAAGAACCTGTGATGTGCAGTGGAGCAAAACAAACACAGCATGAACTGAAAGCTGAGTTTACACTCGTGAAACTAGAGCATTTGTTAATTATCTTTAGGCTTTCTGTGTTTAGGAGCTGCACACACACAATCTCAGCGAAATATGTAGAAACTCAACGTTTCTAGCTTTCACGGTGCTACTGCACATCTTTGTCTTTCTGCATACAGGCTATGAATATTTATTATCAGTGTTAATTTATGAGTGTGTGAAACAAATAACACTAAGAGAAATGTTTCACTAGATCTGTCTCTAAGGAAAATATTAAAGTATCTCATACAACAGACAGAAAAATCATCTTCTGTAACAGAAATAGAAATCTGAACTATTTAAAAAATACATTATTTAAAATCCAGCCCCAATACAACACAGAAATACCTCATTTGCATGTTTTGATACACTAGGGTTCTCGCCAGCGCGGTTGAGGATAGGGACTCTGACGCTGTGGGGCTTTTCTGCTGTTTTTTTTTTTAATCGGTACGTCGTAATAATTGTTGCACATTTGGACACAAAAGGGACTTCCTGGGACTATTCTGAACATGAGTTACTCTCTAAGTCATTCATCATGACCCTTCACCAAGTCAACAAATAACTTTTGGCTTTAAATTAAGACTGGAACAAAGATGGCTTTACTTCACAAAATACATCGTGAAGAATTCCTGGTGAGAACCCTGCACGCTGTCATGCTATAAAGTTGGGGTTTGCATTTGCAATGCAGTCATCAATAGTGATGGGAATTTATAAGAATTTAGCAATTCCGATTCCATTATCGATACTGCTTATTGATTCAGTTCCTTATCAATTCTCTTATCGATTCTCATTGGGTGAGGGAATTAAAATAATACAAATGGATTTGTTTGCTTTAACTCTTATTATATTATCTTTGTCTCTTTAATTTCCTGCAGGAATATCAGCTCTCTTTTAATCCACCAGGTATTGATTGTTTTCACTGGATAATAATATATACAAAAGCGCTATATAAAATTGAATTATTATTACAACATATGACACATTTTGGCTACAAACATTTGAGAATATTTACAGTGCTCCTTTTGAACTTGAACAACTTGATCCAAAACTAATTCAGACATAAAACAAATAATTCCTCTGTAAAAAGGAACATATTACTGCACTTATTGTGTATTTAAACGGTAAAGCTTTAGTTTAGCCTTTGTTTACATTTCTATAAATGGACCTTCAGAGACGCCGTCCCTGTTGTTACATGTGAACGTGTGAAAGATCAAACTAAAGACAATGATCAGTACCAGTTCGTCTCCCGTGTCTGATTACTTGTTATGAGGACATAAACTGGTGACGTGGTGTGTGTTCTTGTGGAAGTTTGTTGTTTTTGGAAGAAAATTCTGTACATAAAGCAACTTTAGCGTGAGTGTGCAGAACCTGGAAGTGACTAGCGTAGCAACAGAGACGCTACAAACAGCACAGAGGACAGTGCAGCTGTGGGTGGAGGAGGTGAATTCTCCGCGGTGGACAGCAAACAGCTATCTGGTGGGAGGAGCTTCACTTGGTGCTAGCATAAACACAATATACAGGACCTGGAGGAGTTTATAGTTATATATTTGGGACGTAAGAGGAACCGATAAGCGGAATTGACAGGCAAGCAAACAAATAATTCCTAGGAATTGGATTACTGGGTGTTCGATTCCCATCCCTAGTCATCAACGCTTTCCAAATTCAAACGTTCATTCACAGCTGAACTTTTACGAAACCAATTGCATTGAACAACGTTTGATTTCACGTCCACTCACACATTTTGCTGATAGATGGGTACACTCAGAGGTTTTTATTAGTGCTGCACGATTTGAGGAAATTTTGTGATTGCAAATCCTGAGAATAGAAGTCCTGTGGGTGGGAGTACTTCAACAGTCAAAAAGCTGTTAAATAATCTAAATAATCAGGCTGAATGTTTCACTCCAATAGAAAACAATGGGATGTCTACAGGCAGTGGGGCCGTGTGACATCTTCAAGATGGAGGCTCTAAAAATGTAAAGTAGTGCCATTTTTAAAAGTTAATTAAATGAATATGGTCAGGGTTCTCACCAGCACTGTTGAGCAATGGTGCCTCCTACGTTCAGTTTTCTGTTGTTTTTTATTTTTTTAATCGGTACCATAGTAATAATTGTTACACACTTGGGCACAAAAGGGACTTCAGGCGTTCATAAATACATGTATACATCAGTCGCACCATGTATTTAATACAGGCGATCTACTCGGATGCTTCCTTCTTTACCTGAGGATCCAGAGGACCCCTGCCACCACTAAGCTGCCCCTGATGCTGCCTGTATGCACCATTCAGTATAAACAGTGCTTCAACCAGATGTTGTGTGTAGCAGCACATGAAGGTGCTCTCCATGTTTATAACTTGCAATGGATCATTCTACATACACGCACACAGATGTAAATATTGTAGAGTTGAAACAGGTTCAGGCTTAAAGAGACATCGGCTTCATTCGGGTCGGACGGGTTTGGGCCGGGTCTTCTTTTTTTTTGGCTCGATTAAAGCTCTACTGTGTGCGACCTACACTCACGTGTGTACGTGCTTCTTCCGTGTTTGTGTGCGTATCATTCGTGTGTGTGTGCACGCGCGCATTCTCTCTAACTACATTTCAAAGTTTTCCACGCCGGTGGCACTCGTTCGTGCACCACAAGATCTCCCTATGCTGTGAAAAACTACTGGTGAGAACCCTGATGCTGCATAATAATGTGTTTTGTACACCGACCCAGTGTTGTGCAGGTGCCACAGTCGCTGGCCTTAAAGCATCTCCCTGGGTTCTGGCCCCGCCCTGCTCTGGCCCAGGGTGACAAAGCAAACAGGGCCTCATGATTAATGATGGCGGTGGAGGCTCACAAACATATATGTCGTTTGCACACATGTTTGTCTTTGAGATTCCAATCGCTGACCTTTAGAGTAAACAAGTTGAAGAGCTTTAGGTGGGCTCACTCACGCACAAAGGTAAAGCTTTAGAGTTAAAGTTAGCTTAGTGAACGTTTGAGACACTTTGGGTTTTCTACACCACTGGTTCTTCACTGGTTCTTCATTTGTTCTTCACTGGTTCTATACTGGTTCTTCACTAGTTCTTCATTTGTTCTTCACTGGTTCTTCACTGGTTCTTCATTTGTTCTTCACTGGTTCTACACTGGTTCTTCATTTGTTCTTCACTGGTTCTACACTGGTTCTTCACTAGTTCTTCATTTGTTCTTCACTGGTTCTTCACTGGTTCTTCACTGATTCTTCACTGGTTCTTTATTTGTTCTTCACTGGTTCTATACTGGTTCTACACTGGTTCTTCACTGGTTCTTCAGACTCATGTATGATGAAGGGCGGTCAGCCCGAAATGTCAGGGTTTTTTGGTGTAAATTAAAACTGAAATTGGGAGCTAACCACGCAGTTGTGCAGACCTTTTTTCTTAGGGAAGTGCATGTTTTTTGCTTGTGCTCTTCACTGGTTTTTCATTTTTTTATTGGTTCTTCACTGGTTCTTAATTGGTTCTTCATTGGTTCTTCACTGATTCTTCACTGGTCTGGCTTCACAACCAGTCATCACTTCCTGAGAGTGAGCCTTAACCCAAATTCGTCGTATTAAATTAGAAAATGAAGCGTTGAGATACTTTAATATTTAAGGTTTAAGTGCAACCTAGCATGATTTGTCTCTGTAAACATGTGAAAAACATCTTTGTCAGTGAGTTCCTACAAACATCTAAACAGACATACCTGCTCCTCCTCACTGCTCCACGTCTGCATAACCAGTCAGGGTGCCGGAAAAAAACGATTCACGTCCAAATCGCTGTCCTTATTAATTAAGATTCTGAATTGATTCAAAAAATTTTCAAAATATTTGAATCTGCAGATAAATGCCATGGGTACTTAAAATGTCATATTTGATTTTCATATTTAATGTAAAATGTTCTCAAATGTTTACTTTTGAAGCTAATAAGTGTTTATATATATATATATATATATATGAACAGAAACTGAACAGTTAAACATTATTTTTTTGGTATTGATTAAATAAATCAGTTTGGTTTTTTTTTGTTGTAAGAAAGTTTTTTTCTGAATTGTTAAATATTGGAGCCACAGAAACTTGAGAATTATTACTGACTGCTTTATTTTCAAAACTACTATTAAGTAATGAAGAAATGTTATATTTTGCATTTTCTTCAACATAATCAGTTTTTATTGGCAAGCTTTGTTGCTAAGTATTGATTATTAATAGAGAATTGGTTGGATCAAGAATCAGATTCAAGCGCTTCATTTTTTCCACATTTTGTTATGTTACAGCCTTATTCCAAACCTACCAAGTGTAGCAAAAACAGACCAACATGTCAAATCTCACGTGACTTTTGGCTCACTTCTACAGAAATTATGAAATGGAAAAACACGTGAATGTGGTGAAATGCATCAACCTCAGTTTATTCAAACATGAAACACCAAGACTTCCTCTTCGAAGCTTCGCCGCCTCTCGGTTTGAATCGCGACCGCAGCGTAGACTGAAAACGTCTCGATAGACCAAACATGGACGCAACAGGGCGATGACGCAGGTGTCAGCCTTCATCACGTCTTTGTGGTTGGGTGTGACGGACAAATTCCTGCTTCTGTTTTGACTCTTTCATGCACTGGATAAGCTCTTAGTGAGTCCCACCAAGTACAAAGCCCTGTGACTGCTTTAGTTTGTTTACGTTTGATGGTAGCGATGCACCATTAGACCCAATGTAAAACACATGCTTTGTTTTCATAGCAGTTCAACCTCTTCCTGACAAGGTGTGATATCATTGGACGAGTCATAGTAACAGAAACATCTCTAACGTCAGCTCAACAAGTCTAACCTTTAAACGAATAAATAAGATATCTTTATTTAATGGAGGGGAGATAAAGGAGTTTCTGCCTCATTTAAATATAAGAACATAAGTGTGAAAATATAGATACAATGAATGATGTTGTAGATCAGTGTTTCTCAAATGGGGGTACGTGTACCTCTAGGAATAGAGGGACAGAGAGGAAAATTAACATATTAAATCATTAAAAATATGGGGTTTTATATTTATTTTTAGTTCAAAATGATAATCATACAAAATATTACCAGCAACTCACAAAACAACAACACAATAAAATGACACCAAAAACACAGTAAGAGAGAAAAATACCCTCTATTACCAGCAATACACAAAACAACAAGGACATACTAAATGAGAGAAAATACACAAGATCACTGCAAAATACAAAAAAATAACAGAGAAACATACAAAACGACATAAGAAACAACCGAACGACACAAAAAACACACAATAATACCAACAACACACAAAAACGACAACAAAAACACACAACTTAAGAGAACAATATACTGAATAATAAAAAATAACAGGCAAACAACAAGAAAGTACACAAAATGTCACCAAAATACACATATATCATATACATGATGATAGAAATGATCTTGATTAGGACATGAATCGATTCAGGAGGCACTAAATTCTGTTTCAATCACTTATGTGTGAATGTGTGTTATCACTCATTCATTCCATCATCATGATTTAGAGTTGTTTTTTCACAGGGGGAACTTGAGCCAAAAAAGTTCAAGAACCACTGTTGTCGATAATAATTTTCACTGGAATTGAATATGAATTGCTGATATCTCTCACAGATATAGCAAATCAGAGTGGCCAAAAGATGGACAGGAAAAGTGGTTAAAAAAAGGGTTCAAAATGTCAACATTGGCTTAAAAGTCACAAAAAATGTGGTTAGGGGTAATGTCATTTAAAAAGTAGGAATAAATAGTTTAAACTCACAAATAACGGTCATAAAAAAAAAAAAGCATGAAATATGTCGAAAAGAGGTTAAAAGTGACAATAATGGGTCAACATATGTGACATTAGGTGGAAAAGTAGTGGAAAGGGTTGATAAGTGCTGGATATGTGTTGAAAAGGCAGGGAAGTTTGATCGAGAAATGGGAGTAATGTAGCAAAAATGCATTAAATATGGCAAGAAAAAGTGATAAATATAGGTTAATATATGGCAAGTTTGGTGTAGTTGTACAAAATGATAAAAATAAGCAAAAACGGGCTTAAATTGTCCAATAGATATTCTTTATTTTGCGAAGGCATCTGACGACCCCCTTCCAGTGTCTCGCTACCCCAAATGAGGTCCTGACTCCAAGGTTGAGAACCCCTGATCTAAACAGTAATTATGGGATGGATTGGATAAAAAATGGATCCATTAAGACTTGACTTGTCCCAATTAAACTCTTTCACTGCCAATACATTACCAATAATACTGCCTGGTGTAATGGATAATACTTATTGATAGGGGTGTGAAAAAAATTGACTTTACGATATATCGCAATTTTTTTGGGTGCCGATTTTAAAGCGATTTTTTTTTTTTAAGTTCAAAAAAAAAATTTTTTTTAAATGTAATCAATATTTTTGTGTTATGCTATATTTCAGTGGTTACAATGCTTTCAATGTGTTGCAATGATTACTTTATGCACTTTATTTTATGATGGCAGTGTAAAACTGTATTTTCTTTTTTTCAGTGAAAATGTGCAAAAACACTAATAATAAATAATAAATAGGATGTTTTGAAGCAAATAGGTTTGACTCAATTTATCCTCTGAATGATCAATATCTTCTGATGAACATATACAGCAACTTGATTTTTCATCTCTACGTTTAATTTTGATATTAACTGTGTAGAATATTGAGATAATATCGTACCGCGACCCAAGTATCGTGATACGTATCGTATTGCAGCATCCTTGCCAATACTCACCCCTACTTATCGATACGATATTTAGGACTTATTTTGGAGTGTGGAGTGTTAGAAAAGACTAACAGTCTTGTTTCTCACAAACATTGTGTGACGAACACAACGGCGTATACGCCTTCAGTGAATATGTTTCAGCTTCGGACACAAAACTGTTTCACGTGCGTGAGCGTCTATTCTTTTCTTTGGTTGTTTCTCAATCAGAGGAGATTGTAAAGCAGTGGAATGACTCTAGGTGTGTAGTATTCTTATTTCTGGTGAAGAGCAACGTGCTTGCTTTGGATGAACATTTGCTGTTTCTGTGTCAGAGGAGCAAAGGTGTCATGGTGAAGTGATAAAACTACAATCAGTAACTTCCACAAGGTTGTAAAAGCTGTAAACTATAAACATGACATCTTCCATCCTCACCGTCACTTCTCAGTGGCCATGATCACATGAGGTTTTTTCTTTTGGAATTCACTATTAAAGTATTCTGCTTCTGTTTACATGAAAAAAGTCATTCTGAATGAGGTAACACGTTTATTCACCTTTATTCCATTCCTCTTTAGGTGTGGGGGGTGGGAAAGGCTCTGATTGGACAGGTATACAAGATCGAGGACTTACTCCATTGGGAAATAAAATCAGAATCAAAACCAGCCGTTTACGGTACTTTGGATTTAAGTTAATTGATAATGTAAAGATTGAAAGAGTTTATGAGACAACATTTCTGAGTGTCATAATAGATCACAAGCACTGCTGGAAACCACACGTAAAATGTTTGTGTACGAAGATCTCAAGATGCATTGGTACGAGGGATGTAACGATTCACTCAACTCCCGATACGATTTGATTCACGATACTGGGTTCACGATACGATTTATTTTACAAAATGAGACTGTAGACAAAAAATATTATTTTTTTTTCTTTGAAAATAAAAATACTGGGCTATTTTCTTGTATCTTTAATTATCAAAAGAATCCCTTGATAAACTATGTAAAACAATGCAATTTAATTAAAAATAAATAAATAAATAGTACAAATGAAGAAGAAGCCTGTTCATTTCAAATCTGGCTCTACAGTAAACTATGCAAAACTGCATATTAGTTCCTATTCTTTTTAAAAATGCAACTGAAAAAGTGTTTTGTGCCATAACAATTTAAAACAAATCTCATACCAAAGAAATAATATAAATAACCAATGGCTTTCGTTCTCTCTCTTGTTTCTCCCTTTCCTCTCTGTGACCCTCTGACCTTGGATTTCACATGTTCTTTCATTTTGATTTATTTTGTTCAGTGTGAAATAGTTTGGACATAAGGGCAGGACTAGATAAGTGCCCTCCCCCTAAAGGTCCCTTTCGGTTAAACACGCCGCACCCCCGAGGCAGCAGCTCCTCCCTCCCGCTTCAGTGAGACGGGCAGCGAGAAGCTTCCTAAACGTACCGGTGCAAAAGTAAAATGGTTAATCTTGAATAAGTGTTTACATTCTGAGTGAATTCATCCTTTAGTAACTTAGTAAGTTGATCATTTATACAGTAAAAACAGAGCTGTTTATGATCAGAGAAGTGATCAGCCAGTTGTCTCCCCTAATACACACACACACACACACACACACACACACACACACACACACACACACACACACAGCAGGTAAACGTAGCCAGTGTTGCTCCTGGAAAGTGACGACGCTTTAGTTTTGGATTTTATCACCATTTGTGAACTATCATCCATCGCGTGTGCTCGTGATCAATCAGATGGTAATTGACTTTCGGGTATGGCGGTGATCTGGTCGGTGGTGTGGTTGGGGAGCTCCCTGAATGGCCCGATATTTCCCCTGCTTTAGAGTAATTAATGCAATTATATCTGTGCAGTTCTTATGTGGAAATATCAACTAAGAAAAGCTAAGACTACGAGTCCAAATACTGAGGAAAATGAGGATATGGCGACAGGACACGTCGACACGGGTGAAGCTCACGTGCATGCTATGATGGAAGCCCTGCAAGCTAGCATGGATGCTATCCGCACTAACATAAAAGCAGGACACCTGGACATAAAAAAGGAACTCAGCGGATTTTGTGAGACAATCAAAAGAGACATGAAGGTAGGCCTGGGCTGGTAACCGATTTTGCTGGACGATAAATTGTCCCACAAATTATTGCAGATAAACGATATTATTGTCTTTTTTTTTTTTTTTTTAGACCAAATTAACCACTAACATGATAACATATAAAAATGCAAGTAAACCCTCTCAAATGCAATCAAATTAGATTACAAATTAGTATTTTTTAAATCATTGTATTTGGAATGTCAAGAACTTTTAAATATTTTAAGCAAATAAAACAAACAATTAAAATAAAATGGACTCTAAGTCTGTTAGCAAAAAAATGCACTTTAATAAATATTCACAAACAAAAGCAATAGACTCTGTCTCTGTTAAGAATAAAAACACCTGAAATGCAAAACCACACACAACAAAAGCAATAAATAAAATGGTTTATCAAATTTCTCTTAAAAAACTAAATTTCACATGCAATAAACATTAAACATTGAGACACAGAGGTATATAATATAGTTGTACATTCATTAACAGGTAACACTTCCAATCCAGTTAGAACCTTTGTAAACAACAATGTTAGTGGCCCCGCCTCCCCCTGTTTCATTCTGTTCTGTTTTCATTCAGTCTTAAACCAAACAGAATGAACCAAATAGATTCTAGTTTACTCCGTTTATTCCACTATGGAACAAACATGCAGGTGCTGAGGGTGAACCCTCTTATCATCCAGCCTGTTTGGAGGCTAAAGACGAGGAAAACAAAGTACTTAGACTTAGCTTGGTTGCTAGACCCGCTCACCATCCCCGCTTCTGCTTCAGATCACACAGCTTACGTCTCCTCCGCTGGCGGACACCGCGGGTAAGAGGCTCCACTGCTCCACAGACCTCTGGGTGTAGCCGGCGTAGCAATCTGAAGCTATGTAGTAGGTCCAGAGTTACTGCATCTACTGGACTATAACTGTTTGATTTACCTAAATCTAAGATTACCTGGTGGTGGTATATTATTTTAGAGTAATTACGCTGCAGGATCACTGAGAAATGATTAGAACTGACTGACTTATCTGCTGTTTAATATCTGTTGCTAACACTAGCCTCTGCAGCCAACAGGCGCACCGCCAAATACACATGATTATGGCAATATACTGAGGCCGGCAAACTTACCGAGTTCATTTTATTTACCGTCTGGTTAATTGATTTATCGATTGTCGGCCCATTCTTACATGAAGGAAGAGCTCGGAAATTTTAAAGAAGTTGTTTACCAGAAACTGAGCGAGATCGGGGCATAACTTAAAAACACAGAAGCCAGGATGGAGGAGGTAGAGAACCGAGTGGCCGAGGAGGAGGAGGAGTGGAATGCGACCGCGAAAGGTGTGCTTTTCCTGGCTTTGAAGGAACCAGAGCATATTGTGTCCAAGTTAACAGATTTAGAAACACACTCCCGCATCTTCGGAATCCCAAGGGCAAGAAGGGGAAAAATGCGTGCAAGTTTCCGGACATTGAACTCAATATACAAACATACAACGCTTTCACTGGGTACTCAGTCCTAAACCACCATCGCAAGCCGCCCCGAGATCCATGATCGCCTGTTTCCGCATATATTAAACCAAGGAATTGGTACGGAGCACCACATGGAAAAAGAAACGGGGAAAAGAGTCGACTTCAACCACGACGACCCAACAGGACTTATGAAATAGAGAAAAGAATGGACTCAGGTTCCAAACACCCGTACCTGCAAAACTCAGAGTCTTTTATGAAGAAGGACCCACCACATATGACAATGCAGAAGAGGTGATGGAGGATATGCTGAAGAAAGGGATACTAACAGCTGACAAAGGATCTTACAAGGGCAATGCACCCACTCATCCATCTGTGGTGACAACTTAAAAGAAGCTGGGAAAAAATGCACAGGAGGTCAATGGGTCCACAAGATGTCAGAACCGAGCCACAGACATTGAGCGAGCCAAAGAGAAGCTCCAGAGATCGCAACAAGCTCAGAAGAGCAAGACCTGAGCTGTATGCATGAGTGATAATGAGAGGAAAGCAAAATTATTAATGACGACAACTAGGGGTGTTGGAAAAAAATTGATTTGGTGATATATTACGTCACGCGGTTCTCGGATCGATTCAAAATGCATCCATGTCAATTTTTTCACCTTTTTTTAAAGGGGACATATCATGCTAAATCCACTTTTTTAGCCCCTAAATGCATTTTGATATATATTTAGATTGTTTAGAAGCACAGAAAAGTTCAAATTAATCTCTTCAGGTGCTCCGTTGATATCTTTATATTCTGTTTTGGTCATATTTTTCAATCTGTTTGCATTTTTCGATTCTCTATTACGTTTTTTGAACAATAATGTCAGCGGAACTGCCAAATTAGTACATCAACTCCAGGTCCAACACTTCAGCAATCCGCCATTTTTATTTCTCGCTTTTATTTTGTAGTCCAAGCTCCAGGATGCAGAAGTTACGAGAGGAGAAATCAAAATGTTGGGTTGTTGGATGTAGTAACCCACACGCTTCATTACAACGTCTCCCAGCATCAGAACCTTTTCAAAGTGCCTGGTTGAGTTTTATTTTTTATAGAAATGTACCCACATCTGTGGGTAAGGTCATTTTTGTGTGCGCGCAGCACTTCAAGGATGACTGCTTCATCAACCTCCACCAGTATAAAGAAGGATTTACAGAAAGACTTTGTCTGATTGAGGGTTCAATTCCTTCTATCTTTGGAGACGACGAACAGAGCACTTCGGTAAGCTGTAAATAACGCTAAAAAGTGTGATGATAAGACGTCCCTGTCATTGTTTTGTTAGCATTAGCAGTTGCACCGTCTTCATATGTTAGCGCTGTGTGCTCGTTTTAGATCCTTGATAATATGGCCTACGCGGTTTAATTTAAGTCTAAAGTTTTCATTAGTCATTTCATTTTGCCGTTTTTGTCTCCGAAAAGACTGTATTAAAGTGCATTTCGTCACGTTAGCTTGGCGCTAGCGTTAGCTCGGTGCTTGTGTTAGCTCACTTGTTAGGGTTCTGCAGGTTCATCATCTTCATTTTCATCTCGCTCCGCCGGGTCAAACTCTGGCTCGAACATGTAAGGCTGGATGGATAAGTCTAACGTTGTTGACATTGTGTAAATAACGTGTGAATAAACTTTTTCTGCGCCGCTACATAGCCATATCTCTTCTATCAAACTACAAAAATGGCCGAGCAGGGTGGAGTTGAACCTGGAGAGGGGGCGGGGTATGAAGTGTCTCATTTGCATTTAAAGAGACCGCACCAAAACGAGTTGCTCTTAGAAGCACATCAGAAAAGGGGTAGAAATGGGGTCTGTGGAGCTATAATAATGAGAAATTCAGACCCAAGCAGTGCAGTTCCGCTTTCTATAGACCACAACTGTATGATTTACTGTATATCTAAAAAGGAAGGATTTAAAACCATGATATGTCCCCTTTAACCAGGAAGGTCTTTTCCACTACAAGAGACATTGTAACTACACAAAGAAGTGCTGAAACCTGGGCATGTTGACCAGCTTGTGTTTTTTAAAAAAAAATCTGCATTTATTTGTTGTTCTAGACATATACAGTACCTCAGTTAAGTTGCACTAAAGTCAAAGTTAGTTTAAAAGCCACAGGCAGATTTTATGTTATTTTTTTATTTTAAGTTCTTGGCACATACCATGTTAAAGCCAATGTTTTGAGTGTAAAACATGCCAATAAGATATATTTCATACATAATGTTTTCATGAAGGTGTAAAAATGTACAGATTTTTTGTTTCTTAAGTCACATATATTAAAAAAAGAAAATTGGTTGGAGTATACAATTATAACTCTCCCTTGACTTCACTAAGGTAACATAAAGAATGAATCCTGAGACAGATACTATTAAGCTTCTCCTTGAAGCAGGTGTGATGGACATTTGGAGGGAATTAAACCCAACAACGAGGCAGTTTACCTTTTTCTTTCACCTTCATAATGTCTATTCTAGAATTGGTTACTTTTTATGTTTAAATCAGAGAGACACAGAATTGTGAAATGTCAAATAGAGATCAGGGATAACTCAGGCATGAGGGTGTTTATCTATCACTATCTACACATGTACACATGTTTTTATTATGATTCATCTTCCTCCTGCCTGTTTTTTCTCTCTCATCTGTGCTTTCTTGTGTTTTGTTACTTTTTTCATTGTATGTTGTAAAATAAATGATTTTACAAAAATAAAAGAAAAAGACATGAATGAGTGATTTTGAGGAGCTTGGTGTTGTATTAATGGCACCACGAGGCATCAAGTAAATAAAGAACTTTCCCTCCATAAACCCAATAATCTTGGGTTGGCTTTAGCTTGTTTTTGGTGCAGGAGCACAGGTTTGATGAGCTTTCAGAGATTTCCACACTTAGTGCATTAACTACTCACTGAGAACATGTTTAATCAGGCTTTCTTCAAGAAAGAGGAATCTGATTTAAATCTGACAATATTTGAAGCGGCAATGAATTGAAAATTTAGTTAGATTTTGTAAAAATTTATTTGAAACAAAGTATGAAAATACAGATGGTGCTTTCATTGGGGCCTTTATTAATGGAGCTCCTAAAACAGATATGGGCAATAGGTGGCCCTCACTCTAGTTTTAGTCATCCCCCAAAGTAAATACACAAAATGACTTAAAAATAAACATACGAAATTACAGAAATGTACACTAGACAAAGTAAATACACAAAATGACTTAAAAAACACACAACGCACCAGGACCTCTGTAATTTTATTTGCCATCTATTGTAAGTAGTTTTTTTTTTTTTGTTTTTGCTGTGGTGTTATTGAAAAAGTGAATAAACAAATTTGGAAAAAAAACAAATCAAACACAAAGCAAGAGTAAAAACACACAAGACAACAATAATAATAAGCCTTTTCACATTCTCGGAAATCTCGTTCAGTTCTCGCACATGAGGTCAAAGGTCAAGAGGGATTAACTGGCCTTGATTGACAGTGAGTCTGACAGAGATTTAGATCATTTTACCCGTTAGAGCGTTGATTCCTTGAAAGACTTTTTGCGTTAACAATGTGGTATCGTCCTCCGGTTAGCTGCTAAAGCTAATGCTGCACACAAGCTGAAAATTCACTTCCTTGTGAGAAGGAGAGTGGAAACAGAGGAGGTCTGTAGCTTTAATACTGCTTCTCTCATAGGTTTTACTAAAGTGCTCAGATATGTGCATCATTCCTGGGTAGAGTTCAAATCCCGTCCGCTGGAGACCCAGGTAGTCAGTGTTTTCGTGCACCAGGGGTCACCTGTGTGGAAACAAGAGGCCTGCCCTTCCTTCCATATTGCTGCTGAGCTCCTCCCATCGATTTTTTAAAAGTGCTCAAAGTGGCATCAGCGGAAATTCCTGGTCACCTCCTGGAGTCTGATTATGTGTAATATTAATAGTATAAACACTATTAAAACACTAACGATCTCTGGACTAAAATTACAAACGCTGTTAGGTTGGAAATATCAACAGAGTGAACGAGCTTGTTTACGTTTATATCCCTTTTGTATCATTTTGACCTTAAACCCAGGTCAGTTAGACATGATGTTCATGTCAGGTCGACCTGCCTCCAATTGTCCACAGCTTTTATTGTGGAGTAAACATGTGTGAATGTGTTTTGGCAGCAGGTCGACTGATTCCTGGTCATAAACCAAATGATAAACCAGCGCTCTGATAGGCTTTCACATTTATCATGTTTTCCCTGATCCTGTATATAAATGAGACTAAGATGGTGTAAGAGAAGAACCAAGTGTTTACACACATTAGGTTGTAATGTTTCAATAATCCTTATTAATGTTATTACATTACATTCTGATGTTGTGCAGCCCCTAAAGTATATACACAGAATGACTCAACACACAAAATAGCAACAGAAATACACAAAAAAACAACAACACAGAAAACTGCAACAAATTTACACACAAGAAAATACACACTAACTCCAAAAATACAAAAAAACAACAAAAATGGACTCCAAACAGCAACTAATGTACAGTAAATGATGTAAAAATATACAAAATGTCAAAAAATACAAAAAATGGCCTTAAAAACAGCAACAAATTTACCCAGAAAAGGTAAAAAAAAAAAACAGACAAAACAACATCAAAAATACAAAAAGGACAGAGAAAATGCAAAAGGACAAGAATACACAAAATGACTCCAAAAACACACTAAATTTCAACAAATGTACACTAAATAATACATAAATATATAAAAACGACAACAATAATACACAAAATGACTTCAAAAGCACAGAAAACTGCTGCAAACTTCAACAATAGGGCAGAAAAATATACGAAAAAACACTAATTGAGAGTAAGGGTGTGCGATCTGATGATATTAGATAATTAAGGATTAAAACATGACGACGATCTCCCAAATCACGATGATTGTAGAACCGTCTGTAGTTCACATTTTAACCCATTTAACGCATTCTTAAAGAGACAGTGTCCTGAATGTGATTTACTTTAAAAACTACTTTCAACAACTCAGAGCTGCCCTGAAAAAAGCAACTCTACATCATTGAATCACATTTCAGCCTTAATGAAGGAAAAAGTCAAAAGTGACACAAAATGTTGTTATTGTGCTGCTAGTGATTAATAAAAGGGTCTTTGTGGCTCCACTGACTTTAACCCATTATTCTTTGTCTTGTAAAACTATTGAAAAAAAGAGTAAAAATAAATAATAAATAGTTTATATCACCTATTGCCATTTTGAGGAAAAATATAGAGATATTAATATTGGTCCGTATCACCCAGGCCTAATGTAACCAAAGCAGTAATGTTTTATCTTGTAAAGGATATGATTGTCTAAACTGTGTGAAATGAGGCGTTCAAACACTGTTTAAAGTAGGATTTTATTAATATGAGTGTGTTACCTCAATAACTAATAGAAATCACTAGACTGATATACTGCTTTGTTATGTAGCAAGTGTTGCTAATGGTACTCTACTTTAGTTAAACAAAGTAAAAAGACTGTGACTATAAGAACATGTCAGACCTTTAGTTTGATGTTAAATGTACTTGGAACCAGTTTAATAAACTGCTTACATAAAATTAAAAAAAAAAAAGATAATGACCTTGTCTTAAATGATCTTTTATTCCTTTTTTCCATTTTGGGAGATGATTTTAAGTAGGTGATTTGGTTTGTTTTATTGGTA
Organism: Gouania willdenowi; assembly: GCF_900634775.1. Lineage (NCBI taxonomy): Eukaryota > Metazoa > Chordata > Actinopteri > Blenniiformes > Gobiesocidae > Gouania > Gouania willdenowi. Next base: position 2,354,268 of record NW_021144848.1, read on the forward strand.
AATAGCTTTAAAATAGTCTAAATGATTTGAATGAAAAAAATTGTGAGCGTGATTTCACAAAGAAAAAAATTGTGATATATTTTTCCCATATCGCCCACCCCTAATTGAGAGGAAGTACACAAAATGACTCCAAAAACACCGTAAATAGCAAAACAAATACAAACAATAACCCAGAAAACAGCAACAGATTTAGACAAAAGTAATATACAGGTTAACTCAAAAAAACTGGCCAAACAACAAAAATATAAAAAGACAGAAAAATATACAAAACGGCAAAAAACACACAAAATGACAGAAAGTAAACACAAAATGTCTCAAAAAACAGCAAAATTATCCAAAATGACAAAAAAATATAGTAAACAACATTAAAGATGACAAAACGACACAAAAAAAGACAGTAAATAAACGCGGTTCTGCACAGCTGTATCTTCACCTAGTGCACATCCAGCCGTGCACATCCAGCCGTGCGCATCCAGCTGTGCAGGGCTGTTAGTGAAGGTCCTTTTATTATGTCTGATCTGTAAAGTAGGAGAAACTCAGACTGTCTAAACTAGGCTTATCTTTAAACGTGTTTATCAGAAACACACTGATCAGCCATAACATTATGACTATCAGGTATCAGGTGAACAGTTTGTCCTTTAGTCTTTGATCTGTTAGAAGAAAGAAAAATATTTCTACTGTACTTGACAGTGTAGAACTTCATATTCTTTCCCAAATTCCTCATTTTTATTCCCATTTTTCAGTTCACAGTCCCATGTGATTTGGTTAGCTTAGCACATAGCGCAGCTGGACTAGCCTAATCGCATTCCATTATGGCTATTAAACTTTCCAAAATTGTGCCAAAAACTGCACTTCTCTTTAGCAATACAGGAAACACTTTCAATTATCTCAACATTTGCATCCTTTGTGACAATATAAAGTTATATTTATTTATTATATTTCTCTACTTTTTATTATGTTTTTATGCCCTTTCTGTCATAAAAACACCCATTTTTTTTCAGGGTCCAAAGTGGAACATTTGTTATGAAGTTATTACAGACTCAGTACTTGATAGGAGCATTAATTTTGAGGCATTGTTACTTTTAGAGCTATGAGCATTTATTGAAAAAACCAACACACTGAGCTTAGGTACCAAAATGGTACCCTTCATAAAACTGTCATATGTCATGTGCCATAGTATATAGTCATCTTACAGATGTAAGTCCTCATTTTAAACAGAATTAAAATGGGTTAAAAGTGACCAAAAATAGTGGAAACGGTGGTGAAATGGGATTTTAAAAACCACAGAAATTGGTTCAAAGTGGCATATTAGAGTGGGTAAAAACGGACAGAAAAAGTGGTGATAGAAGTGTCCATTTTGGAACCGTTAGTTTAAACTGGCAAATAATGATCATGATTGTGGTTAAATTGGCAAAAATAATCATGAAATATGGTGAAAAGAGGTTAAGTGACAATAATGGGTGAACGTGTGCAACATCAGGTGTGGAAATGGTTTATACTGTAAGTGCTGAAAATGTCTTGAAAGTGGAAAAAATGTGACATTGAAATGTGATGGAAAAGTGTCAGAAATGGGAGAAATGTAGCAAAAATACATTAAAAGGAGCAAAAATATGGCAAGAAAAAGTGATGAAAAAAGGTTCAAATATGGGATTGTTTGTGTAGTTGCAGAAAAAGGGTAAAAATAAGCAAAAATGGGCCAAAATGGTTAAAATATATCTTTTTTTCTTGAAGGCATTTGGCGACCCCAAATGAGGTCCTGACTCGAGGTTGAGAACTCCAGCGAGTAGGCTTTCTCTCAATGAGCTGCCTACATTTAAAACACAGAATTACATGTTATAATTGTGTAACTAAGTGCAGTAAAACAGTGGAAAGTATCACTACTGGTGTTGAGATGAAGAAGCATCTCAGAACGCTGACGTGTGTTTGTTCTTCTCCCCCAGTCAGAGGCCAGCAGGCCTCCATGGGATGGTGTCATGTGACAGTGACACCACTGCTGCTCCATCACCTCCAGTCTGATCTGCTGACCCCTCCCCCACCCCTCCTCCACCCTGCGCTTTGATCTGGATGAGGCCAGCACAGCCACCACATGACTCACCCACCTTGAGCCTTAGATCAAGTAAGTACATCAAAGCCACGTGTTGCACATTACGACCTCTGCAGCAGCGTTTTAACCTTTTTAACCAATAGAGTTCATGGTAGTTATCTCCAGTCTGATTTTTATAGATCATTTAGTAGCTTTTTAGATCATTTAACAGCTTTTTAGATCATTTAGTAGCTTTTTAGATCATTTAGCAGCTTTTTAGATCATTTAGCAGCTTTTTGGGTCATTTAGTAGCTTTTTAGATCATTTAGCAGCTTTTTGGGTCATTTAGTAGCTTTTTGGATCATTTAGCAGCTTTTTAGATCATTTAGCAGCTTTTTAGATCATTTAACAGCTTTTTAGATCATTTAGCAACTTTTTAGATCATTTAGCAGCTTTTTAGTTGCTTTTTAGATCATTTAGCAGCTTATTAGATCATTTAGCAGCTTTTTAGATCATTTAGCAGCTTTTTAGATCATTTAGCAGCTTTTTGGGTCATTTAGTAGCTTTTTAGATCATTTAGTAGCTTTTTAGATCATTTAGCAGCTTTTTGGGTCATTTAGTAGCTTTTTAGATCATTTAGCAGCTTTTTAGATCATTTAGTAGCTGTTTAGATCATTGAGTAACGGACACCGCGGGTAAGAGGCTCCACTGCTCCACAGACCTCTGGGTGTAGCCGGCGTAGCAATCTGAAGCTACGTAGTAGGTCCCGAGTTACTGCATCTACTGGACTATAACTGTTTGATTTACCTAAATCTAAGATTACCTGGTGGTGGGATATTATTTTAGAGTAATTACGCTGCAGGATCACTGAGAAATGATTAGAACTGACTGACTTATCTGCTGTTTAATATCTGTTGCTAACACTAGCCTCTGCAGCCAACAGGCGCACCGCCAAATACGCATGATTATGGCAATATACTGAGGCCGGCAAACTTAACGAGTTCATTTTATTTACCGTCCAGTTAACTGAGTTATCGATTATAGGCCCAGGCCTAGCGATTGTAACGTTACTTACTTCTGGCCTCAGCTTCAAATGCTCCCACATGGAAGTTATGCTGGCGTGATATGCCAGCTCCATCATGTAAAGACTGCAAATAACTATTCCTTGGCTGCTTTTAAAGTATTCCCAAACCTTTGATGTATTTTTTATTTTTTTATTTTTATTTATGCAGTTTATTTCCGACATGGTTACATTCACTTTTTTTTACATTTTTTTTTTTTTTTGTACATGCCGAAAAAGGAGACGAGAGAAGCAGTTTGCTTATCTAGGTCCTGTCCCGTTTTGTACACCGAAAATTTACATCAAAGCTTGTCTCTCTGGTCAAACATTCTGAGGTTGTTCTGAACAGTCCTTTTTTGTGTAGGATTTATTCTCATCTGTAGTCAGTGTTGTCTTTTTTTTCTTTATTCCTCCTCCTCTCTATCGTTGTTCGTGTCGACCTTGTTCCCTGCCAGACGTTGTTTGCGTTCCTCCAGTTCAAGGAAAGTTCATCGTCTTTTGAAGTTGTTCGAAAGGTTTTTCCCTTTCCATCCATGACGTCACCACTCGGGAATGTCTCTTTTGGACACACAAGTTTGCAGCTTGTTTTGTCTCTACATCAAGGTTATTCCAGCTGTTGTTAGTTCTATTGGCAGTGTTGTGTTTTCCACTGTTAGATTTAACCCTTTTTTGTAAAAACACATTACTATGTCTTAGTTCATAAGCAAGGTAGTAATGTAATCCTTAGTCACCCCACCACCTAGCAATTGAAATGAATAAGTGACAGACCTTTTTTCCTCTTGATTTCCAGATTGAATTCAGTGTCAGTAAAATAATCACAGTCTGAGTCTTGTTTCCAATGTTGATATAGATTTGGGTCCATGTCCGTGATTACCATCAGTATTGTTGTTGTTTAGGTGGATCCTTCGTATTTTCCCAAGTCTTCCACCGTTTTGATGAATATTGGTTTTCCGTTCTCTTCTCCCAGTGGTGAAATCCTGCAGTTTCTCGTCCACGTCTTTAGAATCTTTCCTCCTTTTTTTATTTGGCGTGCCTTCCATGCAATGCTTGCGTTTCGTTTTGTCAAGTTTTCATTAATAAATACCTTCGTTTCCTTCAGTTTTTTGCCTTGCTTCAGTAGTTCTCCTTTAAATTTCACATTCGTGAAGGTGATTTTTACAGCTCTGTTATCATTTCTCTTTGGCAGGAGATGGCAGGAGTTGATGTTGTCAGGGTTCAGGACAATGTCCTTCGGCTCCAAGTAGTCAATGACCTGTTGTTCAATCGATTTTGTTTCTTCGTCACTCGCGTAACTCCTGGGTGTTATTTTTAGGCCTGTGATGATGACATCTTTCTCTCTTTCCTTTTGTTCCAGCTCTTCAACCCTCACGTTCAACAGTTTTACCTCTACAGCATTCCTCTCATTCTGTTGTTTCAGTACCTTTGCTTCACTTTGAAGGTTTTCCAGTGATTTTTCCAATGACTTTGTCTCGGCAGATAGACCGTCTTTGAGGTTTCGTTGACCCTCGCGTATCATCTCTTTGACCTCAAATGTGTCATGTTTGAGAACAGACACAATATTTTTTTTCATGTATAACAAAGTGAAAAAAAAAAAGAAAAGAGAACATGCAATCATTTAAAGTATGGTTTTACGCTCATTCAACTGAGCTTCCAAACCCAGATCAGGTTCTGGAGGGCCTCCATGCGGTTTCTTAACCATTTTTCTTTTCGTCTTAGGCCCAATTTTTCAGGCTGTTCAGCTGTAGCTGTAGCCAGCTGTAGCCAAGGTCGTATTATCGGAGCAAGTGAAAACACGTCTGCTCTCTCCAAAAGACCAAAGATACGAATGTAGGGCGGTGGGTTGTGTTTTGGTGACATGTAGAGCTTGGGAGGGCAGATTGCTGACTCTGAGAGGTGGTTGGAGACGGAGTTTTGTCCTCCATGCTGGTTTGTTTTGGTCACTCACGTGCGTGTGGCGAGTAGGCGTGGCGACACGTTTATAACCGAGTAGTCAACGTGTTGCTACAGGCCTAATAATCATTAAAGGATAGCAAATCAAAAAGAACAGCATAAAGTACAGTGCTAACGGGTGATATTTTTTTGATGAGCCTCTGACTCTGAATGCATTATTTTGTACTTTTATATTTTTACTTGTACTTTATTTTTGGAATTTTGAATTGAACAGCAATACACATATATTGCACTGTTTAGGAATTAATGTTTTGGTTTTTTTTTTCATTTTAGATATGTAAATCAACATGTAAAAATGACTTTTAGTCAGTTAAAGGGGAGATAATCAAATCGAATAGAATTGGAAAAATTATTCGTTAGATTAATCGATGCATATAAAAAATAATTGCTTGATTAATCGTTTATCCCAGCCCTAGTGTGTCGTCTATTTTTAGTCTCTTTTTGGCCCATTTTGGGTTCTTAATCTGTGTAGTTTGCTTTTTGTCTGTTTTTAGCTGATTTTTGGTCCTCATTATGTGTGTAGTCTGTTTTTGGTGTGTTTTTACTATGTGTAGTTGGTCTGTTTTACTTTTTAGAATGTGTAGTAGTCTATTTTTGGTCTGTTTTACTTTTTAGAATGTGTAATAGTCTATTTTTTGTTTGTTTTTAGTCTGTGTTTAGCTGAAAATGAGCTGAAAGTGTTTGAATAAAGAGCGAGTTTAGGCTCAGACTCAATGTTTTGCACACAAACCCGTGAGAGACAAAGATGTGAGCAAACAAAGAGAACAAAGCTGTGAGAACACGACGGCACAAACTGATGGGATTTGAACCTCCACTCTCAGTGTGGCTGAATTCATGGATGTTGATGGGAGCGTGAAGGATGCTGCAGCAGCATCTCCCTCCCTCCCTCCCTCTGCTCTTCCCAGCATGTCTGATTAGGCCTCCTGTGGCGCTTCACGGGTTGAGACGAGGACACGCGCCCACTCTCTCACACAGAGGAACCTACAGCGGCGGCCAATGAATATTCATGCTGATTTATCCGTGTGGCTGCTCGACTCAGAAAGCGATCGGTGGGAGAAACGAAGTGAGCGATGACACACAAAGGGACGGACCCGTGTGTGCAGCTCTATTTATATTTAATGACCTACTTGGACTCAGATTGGAGGACTGGATGTAGAAATGTGTGTTGGAACAAGAAGCAAAAGCTGCATCTTTGTTTTAAACATTCTGTTAGTTTGTGTGATGCCATGAAATCAGGATTTATGATTGAGTTAAAGGAGGAGCCTAATTAATGCTGTGTGTGTCTGTGTGTGTGTGTGTGTGCGTGTTCGTGCTCTGACGTAGTCTCAGTAAACATCCTGGATTGTGGTGGGAAACAATAGACGGGGACGTGACACAGTATTTATTAGAGAGGCGAGGACTCTTAAAGGGCCACAGCAACATTTATCCATCACTCATTTCGATTTATCAAAATGAAAAAGTTCCTATAGCCCAGTTAAGCTGTGTGTTGTCTGTTTTTAGCCCATTTTTGTTCCCTGATTCATTTAGATTTTTCAAAATAAAACTCTAAACTCTAGACTGTATTTAGCCTGTTTTAGTCTGTTTTTAGTCTGGATTTAGACTGTTTTTAGTCTGGATTTAGACTGTTTTTAGTCTGGATTTAGACTGTTTTAGTCTGGATTTGGACTGTTTTAGTCTGGATTTACACTGTTTTAGTCTGGATTTAGACTGTTTTTAGTCTGTATTTAGCCTGTTTTTAGTCTGGATTTAGACTGTTTTTAGTCTGTATTTAGCCTGTTTTTAGTCTGGATTTAGACTGTTTTAGTCTGTATTTAGCCTGTGTTAGTCTGTATTTAGACTGTTTTTAGTCTGGATTTAGACTGTTTTTAGACTGTTTTTAGTCTGGATTTAGACTGTTTTTAGTCTAGTCTATTGTATTTTGGACTGTGTGTGTGTGTGTGCGTGTGTGTTTTTCCTGCACGTGCTGGGATTGGCTGAGCTTCAGTCGCTCAGAGGAAAGTGTGAATGAGTCACTGGGTGCAGCGTAGCCCTGTTTGACTCAAACTGTATACATGTCCTATATCCAGGGGGAGGGGCTTCAGCAGTGACTGAGCAGCTTCCCATGGGCCGTACCAACTCCTTCTAACAATAGGGGGTGGGGGGAAGAGAGTGTGCATCACCACATCTTATCATTTGGATTACAGTAAAGTACAGTTAAGTTGTACATGTTAACACAATGAAATCAATTAAACCCCCTTAAATGAATAAAAAAAAGTCTAATTTAAGTTTGATCTGTTGTTTCTCCAGAGCCAATCATATCAGAGAACACCACTCAGCTCCCCGTCCAATCAGCTGTGATCTTATTAATTATGCTGCATGAAGTTCTTTTTTATATTCTCAGGATGTAAAAAAAAAAAAAAAAAACTTTTATAAGCAAGTAAAGTTTATTTAAAAAGCACCTTTTTTGTCCATTAAGATGCATCACTAAGTGCTTTACAAAATAAAAGCAATCAAAACTAGAAAAATAGACATTTAATTTCATAATCAAAGCAAATAAGTACGTACTTTTAGTACAATTTCTTCATTTGTTTGGTGTGTCTGATTACGCATCTTTGGTCCTTAATCTGTGTGTAGTCTATTTTGTGTCTGTTTTAAATCTTTTTTTTGTTTGTTTTTAGCGTATCTGTGGTCTTTAATATGTCTAGTCTATTTTTGGTCTATATTTAGTCCGGTTTAAGACCATTTTTGATTCTTAATATGTGTGTAGTCTATTTTTTCTTTGTTTTTACTCTGTTTTTGGTTCTTATCTGTGTGTTGTTTAATTTTGGACTGTTTTTAGTCCATTTTTGGTCCTTATGTGTGTAGTCTACATGTATTTGACAATCACACACAAACTACGAATCTCAACAAAAGCAGGGAAGGAGATCTGAGCGCTAACCCTAGCGCAGAAGTAGCAGTTTATCAAAATAAAATTAACGAGACAAATTAAAAAAGTAAATAGCATTCATTTCTTTTTATATTTCTTTTTTTCTTCGCGGCCCACTAGCAAACGTTCCACGGCTCGGTGGTTGACCCGGATGATGGGAACCATTTCAAGTCCAGTGATGGAGGAACTCATTTATTTATTTATTTTTTATCAGATTAAGACATCTCAAAAACAATGGCAGATGTTTATTTTGTGGTTTACACGGAAAAATCTGTATCTGGCAAAAAATGTCACTCCTTCATTAATTTTCCTTGTCTGGAGAAGAAACGTCTACACCAGTGGTTCTCAACCTTTTCAGGTGGTGAAATAGGATTTTAAAAACCCCAGTAATTGATTAAAAGGTGTGAATTAGAGTGGCCAAAAACTGACAGAAAAAGGGTTAATATTGGAACAATCAGTTTAAACTGGTGATAAATCGTGAATGTGCTTAAATTGGCAAAAATAAGCATGAAATATGGTGAAAAGAGGTTAAAAGTGACAATAATGGGTCAACATATGTGACATTAGGTGGAAAGTGGTGGAAAGGGTTTATAAGTGCTGAAAATCTCTTGAAAGTGGCAGAAATGTGCAGAAAAGCCATTGAAATTTGATGGTGGCAGTAATGGGAGAAATGTAGCAAAAATATATTAAAAGGAGCAAAAATATGGCAAGAAAAAGTGATGAAAATAGGTTAAAATATGGTGAGTTTGGTGTCGTTGCAGAAACATTGTGTAAAAGAAAGAAAAGAAAAAATGGGCTCAAATTGTTCAAAAAAATATTCTTAAGTTTCTGGAAGGCATCTGGCGACCCCTGGTCTACGGGACTCCACATCCCACAATGCAATGCAGGCGATGAAAACAAAGGATTTTTGATTTATTGATCAATGAGATGATCCAGACTATGATTTCATCTGTTCTAATGAAAATGATTTAAAGTGTGTGACATTCTTTGATCTGAACGCTACAGATTGGTCCAGACTTTTTGTTTTTGTGAAGCTTTAAAAAGCCACTGGTTCCCATTAGTCCCAGTGAGAAGCATGTACTGGTGCTGCCTCCCCCTCCTGCTCCGTACCTGGTGGTCTGCTCCTCACTCCCTTCTGCACACACACACACATGCTGGTGCTGCCTGCATGTGTGTGTGAGAGGAGCTGCACGTTGATAAAAACCAAAGGCTGGTAAAGCTTCTGTGGGCTGAGAGCGTGTAGCGTGTAGCCACGATGGGAGGCCTGTGGAGGCCCAGCTCCTTCTGCTCCTCTCACTGCTGCTGCTGCTGCTTTTTACTCTTTTTTCTGGTCGGCGACTGAAACCTCGCCGCACTCACTGCTCAGAGAGGAGGACGAAGAAGTAGGGGGAGGGCGAGGTCACGGGGTGCACCGGGCTGACCTGTTCTACAGGTGTGTGCGTGCATGCATGTGTGTGTGTTGTTCTCTGCTTCTCTTTGTGTCTCCGCTGTGATGATCAGGTTGACGCTCGCCCTCTCCTCGTACTGCAGCTGCAACTCATTAGGACGCTGTGAGCACATGCAGCGCACGCAGCACATGCAGCACACACAGCACATGCAGCGCACGCAGCACATGCAGCACACGCAGCACATGCAGCACAAAGTGTGGAGCTGTTGTCTGATAAATGCCTCTGTGAGTTATGAGCACCGCGAACGTGCACGGCCTCTCCTCAGGGCATTCCTGCTGCTGCACCATTGTTTGGACCAACCCAGGCCACTGCCCAGATGTTGGTTACCTTTTAGTATACTGCTGTCAACATGAGGTGAGGCCTGGGGTCATTTTAGCCCCGCCCACCAAACAGGAGAATGCTGCTATTCCTATTAATGAATTCATGATAACACAGGGTATGGGTGGTTGTTTTGTTGATGTTTTTCTTTTTTTATGTAGTTTTTCTGTTATTTTTGTCCGTTTGTGCAGTCATTTTTGGTGTTTTTCTGTGTTCTTGGAGACAGTTTGTGTTTTTTTTACTATCATTCTGTGAATTTCTGTTAGTTTTTTTTTTAGGCATTTTGCGTATTTTTTTTCTTCTGTTTGTTTATTTTTGTTGTCATTTTGTGTGTTTTTGGAGGAATTCTGTATTTTTCTTTCATTTTGTGAATTTTTATTGTCCTTTAGTGTTTTTGGATTCAATTTTGTTGTTCTTTGTAGTGTTTTTCTGCCATTTTGTGTGATTCTTTTTATTTGCGTGCACTGTTAGCGTACGATTGTTCCTCACACCACTGCCCAGGTGTTGGTTACGCTTTACTTAAGTGTTGTAAACGAGTTAAAGGGCCAGGGGTCACTTTAGCCCCGCCCACCAGACAAATCAATTCCTATTAATGAATTAATGATAACACAGGGTTGGGATGTGCCCAGCTGTGCATGACAGTGAATGACCTATAGTGTGAACTTTTATCACAACATGATTGTATCTGATCTGAGGGTCACATGATCAACTTTCATGTCAACATTTAGAATAAACAGGAAACGACAGTCCTTGTTTGTTTTTGTAGTCATTTTGTGTGTTTTTCTGTTATTTTTGTCTGTTTTGTGGATTTTTATTGTTGTGTGTTTTTGGGGTCATTTTTGTTATTGTTTTGTGTTTTTAGAGTCATTTTTGTTTTTGTTTTGTGCATTTTTTTGTTTTTGTCTGTTTTCGTGCTTTTTTGTTGTCATGTAAAGTTACTCATCTATAAACAGACATATGCAAACAATCAAATGAACAGTTCATGTCAGGGGGTACATAGATTTTGGGGGGGAAAAATTAATATATATATAACAAAAAAGTTCATTTTGGAGTCCTTTTTGTGCATTTTTGTTGTTCTGTCTATTTTTCTGTTATTTTTGTCAGTTTTTGCAATCATTTTGTGCATTTTTGGTGTTGTTTTGTGTTTTGTTAAGTCATTTTGTGTGATTCTGGACTCTCTTTTGTGTATTTTTGTTGTCCATTTATGTATTTAGCTGTTATTTTTGTCTGTTTTTTATCAGTGTGCACCTTTAGCACGGCCTCTCCTCAGGGCGCTCCTGTTGCTGCACGATCTTTTCGTGGGGCGGGACGACCAACCCACGCCACTGACCAGGTGTTGGTTACGCTCTACCTTAGTGTTGTAAACATGAGGTGAGGTCAGGGGTCATCTTTGCCCCGCCCACCAAACAACAGGAGGCTGTGAACAGCAAATCAATTCCTATTAATGAATGAATGATAATCAAGCTGTGCACGTGTGCTACTTACATGACACTATATGACCTTTAGTGTGAGCTTTTATTAAAACATGATTATATCTGATCTGAGGGTCACATGACCAACATTCAAGTCTACATTTAGAATAATGACCATTCAGAGCGTTAACATAAGAAACAACAAAGAGTTTGTGTGTTTTTGTGGTTGTTTTGTTGATATTTTTTTCTTATATTATTTTTGTGTTTGTGCCTTTTTGGAGTCATTTTTATGCTTTTCTGTTTTCATTTTGTGTATTTTTGTTTTTCTGTCATGTTTTTGGATACATTTTTGCATGTTTTTGTTCTTTTTGAGGGGTTTCTGTCATTTTAAGTCCCTTTTGTGTATTTTTTATCAAACTTTTATGTATTTTTTATCAAACTTTTATGTATTTTGCTGTTCTTTTTGTCTGTTTTTAGTGTCATTTTATGTATTTTTGTTGTATGTATGTTGTTGTTTTCAGTTTTTGTCTGTCATTTTGTGTGATTTTACAATCCTTTTTTGTGAATTTCTGACCTTTTGTTTTTTCTATATTTCTGTCATTTTGTGTGTTTTTTTGAGTAATTCTGTGCATTTATGTTGTCACTTTTGTGTGTATTTGGAGTCATTTTGTGTGTTTTCTCTGTGAGCTCTGGCTGCTAGTTGCAAATAGAGCTAAAACTTTCTTGCACTTGTCCTCATGCACAGTATAACGTACCTCCTTAAAGTCATATTTACTGAGAAATATCAGCAAATCATATTCATTCTCAAAATATAATCTAAGAGACAGCATGTGTGAGTGAGTTGTATTGTAGTTTATGCTGCTGGTAGAGATTAGAGGTGCTCCAACACACACACACACTTTCTTCCCGTAATGAAGCGGCCCAACAAGGCAGACGTATGGTCTGAAATCAGGTCAGATAACACTCCACACAATGTGCTCCTGTATGCTGAGCGTGCCACATTTACATAATCAACGCTGTCATGTTTTCACAGGCTTTTGTGCTCAGCCAGTGATGCTGATTCATGGTAAACAATTCCCAGTATGGCCGTTTGCAAACAAACACCAGCCTGAGCCTCACAGCCCTGAACAGGAAACGTAAACCATCACAACCAGCTTCAAAACTGCTGCTGTCATCCACAAACTGTCCCATGGCAGTGATTTAAAGGCAGAGCACTTCACTACTCATCAGAATACAATGAAACAGGAGGAAAAATGTATTATTTATTTTGTTGTTTTATTGAAGTTTTGTGTCATTTTGTGCAATTTTCGAGGAATTTTGTGCATTTTTCTTTCATTTTGTGTATTTTTGTTGTCATTTTGAATTCAGTCAAATGAGAAAAGTGTGACTGATTTTCCTTTTGTATGTTGTTGTTTTGGGGCATTTTTTGTATTCTACTTTAATTTTGTGTATTTGTGTTGTCGTGTGTGTGTTTGGTATTTTTGTTGTTTGTGTATTCATGGAGGCATTTTGTGTATTCTACTTTCATTTTGATTATATTTTGTTGTCGTTTTGTCATCTTGTGTATATTTTCGGGGGCTGCACAACATTAGATTGAGGACCACCAGTTTCCCGTAAAGTAATTTCAGTCGACTAAAATCATTTTCAATTCAGTCAAATGAAAAAAAGCTGAATTGATTTTCCTTTTTGTGTATTTTTGTTGTGTGTGTGTGTGTTTGTGGAGTCATTCTGCGTATTATTTTGTTGTTTGTGTATTTATGGAGGCATATTGTGTATTTTACTTTCATTTGGAGTATTTTTGTATCATCTTTTGAGGGGCTGTACAACATTAGATCGAGGGCCATCAGTTTCCCATACATTAATTTTAGTCGACTAAGTCAAATGAAACAGAACTGTAGCTAAAAAGTGTTGAAATGACCCAAACGAAGTGCCAGTGAGTGCTAGCATAGCGTAGCTAGCATTGCTAGTAGCGTTACAGTGTAGCATGGCACAGTTCACTAGGGTTGTGTGAGTTTTATAAGCATGTTTACATCAGAATGAGTTAAATAAAGAGATGGAGCTCCATTTATTGGTATTATGGCTGAGTGCGACGCACGGATCTTTGCTAAGTGCTGCGTGTTAGCGAGGCCGCGGAGGAGCTGCAGCGGGTCGGGGTGATCTGAGGTGAAATGTAAACAAGGCCAGTCAGGAAGGATTATCGTCCTGTAAGCAGCGCCACAATGCACGCTTGTTGTTCCTCTCTCTGAAGGCCCGCCTGTGAATTTAAAGGCTTTTTGTTTTCGTTTGTCCATTTGCAGACGTGTGTGTGTGTGTGTGTGCGTGCGTGCGCGCACGCCTGAGAGGCAGGAAGTTTACAGTTCCCACATGAATAAATGATCAGCCTCCGTATGCACTAAAGGGGAAATGGCTCCTGGCAGATGATTTATTCAACACCCTTCCACTGCAGCTGCTGACAGGACACGTTAGCCAGAAAATGATAGAACAAAGAACAATGTTAAACACACCACCACCAGTCCTGATGAGCGTTGGGCAGCTTTAAAGGAGAGCAGGTGACACAAGAGAAACTTACAGTAACTACAGTAGCTCAAATAAACACAGTGTTATCAATACATACATATCCAGGTATTCTCATATTGTGTATATAGGCCAGAGATGGGCAACTGTCAGCATGGCCTCCTAAAGAAACACACAACATGACTCTAGGAGCACACAACAAGATGGAAGAATACACAAAAGAACTACAAATGTACAGAAAATATCAGAAAAATATACAAAATGACATCAAAAATACTAAATATGACTCGTAGCCCACAAAACAATTGCAAAAATACACAATATGACTCCAAAAATATACATTACTGAAAATTACACTAAACGACAGCAAAAATACATGCAACTACCCTCAAAATACTGAATATGATTCATAACACACAAAAAAATGACAAAAAAACATAAAATGACTCCAAAAAACATACATTAGAGAGAATTATGCAAAACAACAACAAAATTACACACAACTGCCTCTAAAACACACAAAACGACTACAAAAACACAAAATCCAAGACATACAATATTAGAGATAATTACACAAAAGGACAACAAAAATACACACAATTTCCATTAAAACACACAAAATAGAAATGCACAGTATGACTCGTAACATACAAAACAATCACAAAAAATGCACAATATATGACTCCAAAAACACATGAAATGACAATAATTTTACTAAAGGACTTCAAAAAGTAACTAAAGAAAATATACAAAACTACCACAAAAACACACAAAACATTGTCTTTTCCTTTATTATGGTTCAGGTCATTATTCTAATGAATGTTGATCATGTGATTTTTGTGGCCCCGCCCCCGTGATAAAAAGTTGCCCGTCTTTTATGTGTCCTTTTTAACACTCATTAGGGAGACTCTATGCTTCAGAATAAAAGCATGATTTGCTTAATATTGACGTGTTACCATCGATTGGTTTCAAACGTTTTTATTTGTCGGATTACGAGGAGCGTGTTGAGCTGGTTGGAGGTGGATCGGAGGTTTCCTGTTGCCATGGCGACCATCCTGATGCTGAGAGGGAGGAAATGGGAGGACGGAGATTAGCTCTGTGTCATTTATGGAAAGAGGCACGTGACGCTATTGGATACAAAAGTTGCCAATCAGCAGCCGGGAATGTGCACATGTTAATTATTCTCTTATCTTTTGTTGGAAAATAGTGAATTAGTTGGAAAGCCACCGATATAGCGGTGTGATTTACGGTAAAGGCTGATCGTTTTGGAGCCTTTTTAGTTGCTGGATGTTGCTTTATGTTGCTCCATGTTGCTTGGCTGCTGGTTGCCTCAGTTCTCTGTGTGTGTGTGTGTGTGCGTGCGCGTGCGTGTGCAGGTGGGTCAAAGCTGAACATGAGTGCAGTGGGAGACGCTCCTCTGGACCCGGCCACGCCCGAGCCACGCAAGAGGAAGAGCTCACCATGTGACACATCAGGACAAAGGTAAGAAAAACACACACACACACACGCACGGTTGCATCTGATGTGTGTGTGAGTGCTGCTTGTTCTTTCTACGCTTTACCACAACCGCAAAGAGGAAAGGTTTTAACAGCACCTTAACACCTACAGTAAAGAGAACTAACCATAATATTACACACACACACACACACACACACACACACACACACACACACACACACACACACACACACACACACCTTAGTGTTTGTCTGAACGCGCTCTAACGAAACCTGAGAATGAGGTTGAACATGTTGGAAGATGGAAAGTCCACAGAGGTCAAAGGTTATGTATTTAAAGCAAAGATTGTCAACTTTGGCACATTTAAAACTCCTGAACGTTTCAGTTCAACACGTGAGTTAATAAATAAATACTAGCCTTATTTATTCTGAACACTGATATGAATCTAGGGCTGCAGCTGTTGATTCTTTTTAAATTGATTAATCTAGCACTTTATCGATCGATTAATCATTTTTTTTTGCGTTTTTAAGCAACCAAAACAAATAATGCATAACAAAAATGACGTGACTGTAAAGTGATCAAACATTTGGCTTTTATTTCTCTAAAAAACAACATTTGGCTCCAAAACTAAGCCCATTTATTGCAATTTAACCAATAATAAGTGCCAGTGCCAACAATTAAATAACAATACAGTTAAGTCAACTAACTGCTAACAATGAATATAAAATTTCTGGGGTGAGCCTATTTGCTATGGTAACCTAGAAACGTGTGTATGTGTTTGACAAACACTGGAATTATGAGAGAATTAATTTATCTCGGTCTTAATAAAGTATTTCTATTCTATATAAAATATTGTATTACTGACATTATTAGAATTGCCACAGTTGATGATCAGAGACAGTGTTTAGAGTCCACAACACTTCAGTGCACAGGCACTGAGGCGTACCACAATATTTAATGCTACAATTTCTCCAATTTTATGCCCTTTTTCTTAAATATAAAGCTTTAAAGGCCTTAAACTTGGCTACATCACATTTAATACCTTACCTTTTTAGGGATTTAAAGACCTGGTTTGTGTTTACACGCGTGCCGTGCGTGCTTCTGGTCACGCCGCTTATATCTCCTCCGCTGGTACGAAGCTGCGCTGCTACAGGTCGCTGGCTGTAGCCGCTGTAGCAATCTGAAACTAGAGCTGGAGCATCTACCGGATTATAACTGTTTGATTTACCTAAGATTGCCTGGCAGTCGTGTACTATTTTAGAGCAATTACGGTACAGGTTCACTGATAAATGATTAGAACTGACTGAGTTATCTGCTGTTTTACATCCGTTGCTAACGCTAACCTCTGCAGCCAACAGGCGTGCAGCCAAATACACATGCATATGACAATATATCGAGGCAGGAAAACTTCCGCATTCATTTTCATTTATCATCCGGTTAATTTATTTATGTATTTATTAGGGATGTAACGATTAATCGTAAGGCAGTTAAAAATCGATTCATAGGTATCACGGTTGATATCGATTTTCTGAAAATTGAATCGCAGTACCACAAATGTAGGCGGCGGGCGGAGTCTGCTAATACTTTCTTTCTGGCCACCTTCTACTCTTAAATATGTTAATAAATTATTCATTACCCCTTAAGCACCGAAAGAATATCTGTAATATTACTTGAATATCTGTAAAAGTCACGTTTTTCTATTAGCTCTGTCTGCTAGCATAGCTTCTCTTCTTCACTGCAAGATATCTGCATGCCAACCGACCACTGGGTTACCAGCGCCCTCTGCTGGTCCAAACAAATATGGCGTAAATCAGTGTAATCACGGTTTTTTTTTTTTTTTTTGAAGTGCAATTGTTAAGGCACAAAATACATTTTCAGTTGCACTTTTAAAAGAAAAAGAACTATTATGCAGTTTTGCATTGTTTATTATAGAACCAGAATTTAAATTAATAGGCTTCATTTTCACTTCTATTATTCTTTTATTTATTTCATTCAAGATTTATTTTTAGTTAAATTGCATTGTTTTGAATTGTTTATCAAGGAATTCTTTTGACAATGAAAAATAAAAGGAAAATAGTACAATATTTTCTAGTTTTTTTTCCCAAAAAAAAATTTGTCTACAGTCCCATTTTGTAAAATAAATCGTGAGAGAATCGTATCGTGAACCCAGTATCGTGAATCGAATCGTATCGGGAGTTGAGTGAATCGTTACATCCCTAGTATTTATTGATTATCGGCCCAGGCCTAAATTAGCGCTACATTACCTTGTTTCAGTGACACTATAAACAGCATGTGGATGTTTTAGTTTCAGATGCTGAATCATTGAAGTCGTTCTACTGTGGTATGACACGTATTGTTTGCAGTAAACACATGATTGCACCTTGTTTTCTTCATTTTTGATGATGTAATGATCCCAGACTTTAGACATTCTCTGTCGCTTACTCTCCGCCATGGCGCCAACTAAATGCAGAATCTTTGTTGAGCATTGATGACGCGCTAGTGGTGTGCGGCCCCTGTGCGTATAGTGTGCGTCATAGGAATGTAACGATGCTTCGAGGCACAATTTTTGCCTCAAGGAATTTTTGTAATCCAGTTAATCAAGTAACTCGATGAATCGTTTCAGCCCTACATGAATCACATGTTTGTACATGGACTGATATGCAGACGTGGAGCAGTGAGGAGGAGCATTAATCACAGAGAAGATGATGTGTTGCTGCTGTTGTTGTTGTTCCAGTGGGGAGAAGCGGAGGCGTGAGCTGGAGTGTCGCTACATCGAGGAGCTAGCTGAGCTGCTGTCGTCCAACATGGCCGACATCACCAGCCTCAGCGCCAAACCAGACAAGTGCCACATCCTCAAGAGCACCGTAGACCAAATCCAGCAGATCAAACGGCGTGAACAGGGTGAGGACACACACACACACACACACTGATCTGAGAAGCCCAGGATGTGTGTAATTGGTCAGAAATCTGCTGTGGGCGTGGCTTTGGCTTTTATGTCCCACCCTCTGGGTCAGCCAGCGTGCCCTGTGCGTGCACACTGAATGAACAGCGTGATCTGAAACACACACCATCATCATAACAATCTGAAACAGTTCCAGTGCGTACACTCGTTCTTGTCCTGTGTCTGTAGGAGGAAGGAGATACAGCTGGTGTTACGGTTTAACTAGTTATCATGCTATCCTGTGACTAGATTTATTATTTTTTGTGAGAACTATTTATATATCCTCAGAGTGTACAATCTCGTGGATGGTAAAGTTACATAAGCGGAGGATGCACACAGGCAGCATCGGGGCAGCTAAAGTTCTGCAGCATCCGAGCAGATTGCCTGTATTAAATAGACGATGTGGCTGATGTATGTGATTCTGGGTTATTCAGATTAAAAAAAGAGTTAAAACAACCCATGCACGCCTGGGTTTGCGCTTGTGTCCAAGTGTGTAACAATTATTACGACGTTACCGATTAAAAAAGGAAAAAAACCACAGAAAATCCCCTCTACGTTGCTGTAAGCGGAGCGTAGGGGGTGACATCACATATAGGGGAGCAAAATTACAACATCAGGGGCCCATACGCTCAACAGCGCTGGTGAGAACCCTGATTTCTTTTGGGGCATTTCCTGCTAAGTCTTGGCCTTTTATAACTTCTATACTTACTGATTAATTCACATTTTCCTGCATATAATTCTCAGCAGCATCTCTGTCGTTATTTCATAGTTTATTACGTATATTTCTTGTATTGTAAAACTTTCTGCGTGTTTGCTTTTCTCACCGTTACAGAAAAAGCTGCTCTCCGTTCTCTGGACGATGACGTGCAGAAGAGCGACATCTCGTCTAGTAGCCAAGGGCTGGTGGAGAAGGAGGCCCTGGGGCCAATGCTGCTCGAGGTAAACACACACACAAGCACAATATGTTCTACAACTTCACATCTCACTCTCACTGTAAAATAATCTACTCTTCCCCACCCTTTCTATTTCCTACCTTGAGTCTCTCCTCCCTGCTCCCCCCTCCACCTAGGTGTAACACTGCTCTCCCTTTTTATATCCTCCCTATAATAAAATATTTCTTACTCTTCCTTAGGGAGGGCTGGTGATGGTCACAATTAAGCACTAAAATAAACTAATGTATTTCATTGCATTAACAAAACATGCATTGCTGTCTTATAATGATTGCACTTCTTGTAGTGTTGACCTTTGACAGCATGTGCAGACAAGTGAAAATAAATAAATAAAAAACACAAGTTGGCCCCACCCCTTTATCATTTGACTCCACTTAGGCAGCGCCACTATGTGCTAAGCTAAGTCAAACATGTAAGACTGTTCACTACTTGCTAAGCTAACCCAAACATGTGGGACTGGTGGCTACATACTAAGCTAACCAATCATGTAGGACTTCTCACTATTTGCTCAGCTAACCAAACATGTAGGACTGCTCGCTACTTGCTAAGCTCACCAATCATGTGGGACTGGTGGGTACATGGTAAGCTATGGTGGCTATATGCTAAGCTAACCTAAATATATGGGACTGGTGGCTACTTGCTATGCTAGCCAATCATGTGAGACTGGTGGCTACTTGCCAAGCTAACCCAAACATATGGGACTGGTAACTATATGCTAAGCTAACACAATCTTGTGGGAATGGTTGTTACGTGCTAAGCTAACCCAAACATGTGGAACTGGTGGCTACATGCTAAGCTAACCAATCATGTGGGACTGGTTGTTACATGCTAAGCTAACCCAAACATGTGGAACAGGTTGGTACATGCTAAGCTAACCAATCATGTGGGACTGGTTGCTATATCCTAAGCTAACCAAACATGTGAGAATGGTCACATGACACACACACAGAGGTATAAGGTAGCATTAATAAACAGAAGCTGTTTTTCTCCCTTCAGGCTCTCGATGGGTTCTTCTTCGTGGTTAACGGCGAGGGCCGCATCGTCTTCGTCTCTGAGAACGTGACGAGTTACCTCGGATACACTCAGGAAGAGCTGATGGCCTCCAGCGTCTACAGCGTGCTCCACGTGGGGGACCACAGTGAATTTGTTCGCAATCTGCTGCCCAAAAGCCTGGGTGAGTTTAAAGAGACATTTTTAACTGACACAATACGAGACATGATCACGGGAAAAAGAAATATGGAACTCACTTCCGGGAATGGAAAGGACAATATTGTTGTTATTTTTATCTAATAGTTTTTTATTATTTATTTCAGGGGTGTCAAAATCATTTTAGTTCAGGGGCCAAATACAGAACACTTCATCTTTTAGGCAGCAAATTAATAATTTAATCATTATTGTGCTCTGTTTGGCACTTCTATGTATAAATAAATGATAGAATATGTGGTAATTACCGTTAATATCAAAGCAATAAGTGACAGACCTCTGCAGGATCTTCACTTTCAAATAATTTTTTGGCCTTTTTTCATTTAATTTGGGGACATTTTGTGGAATAATTTAACAAAAGATGCAGGATTTTGAAAAAAAAAAGTGAGTTCTCTGAACATTTGAGACGAGAATGAGACTGCCATCATGAGCCCTGCTAATATTGTAGAGTTTCATTAAATGTGTGTATTATTTTATAGATATCTAGCTGAGATATTTACAATTTCATTAGTTTAATTTGCACAAAAAAACCATGGTTTCTCTTGACTTTTTTGCTTTCTGCTGCAGGCCAATTTGGATGCTCTAAAGGGCCGGATTAGGCCCCCGGGCCATGAGTTTCACAAGTGTGATTTGTTTGACCAAAATCAAGCAGAAATTGTAATCTGAAAATGAATACAGCTTCACATGAATGTAATGGTAAAATATCACATTTACACATCATTTCATAAATGTCATCAAAGAGACGGAAATGTTGATTGTCACGCAAAATCTGACATAATAGTTATTAAAGTTATTTTTACCCATTTTATACTGTTTCAACACCTTTTCTAAATGCATTCCTAATGTTGTAGATCAGTGGTTCTCAAACTTTTTTCGCTCTAGTCCCCCTTTATCTTACTTTTGAATCCATGTACCCCCTGATGTTATGAACATTTTGCTCAGAATTCTGTGAAACAACAAGTGGAAAAACTATGAGTGATAACACGCATTTTAAAGAATCTAATTTAGTAAATAATTGAATTAAACAGTATTTAGTGCCTCCTGAATACATTTATTTTTATATTTTTTATTATTTCTGGTCATCTCCCTCCTGATGTGGAACCAACACTGACTGTGTTGTCAGTTGATGTTCCAATTAAGATCATTTCTATCATCAGTCTGTGGTTTTCTTTATGTCATTTTCTGTGTTTTTGGTGTCATTTTGTTGTTGTTTGTCTGTTCTTTTTAATGTTCCGTATATTTTTCTCTTATTTTGTGTGTTTTTGTTGTCATTTTTGTGTGTTGTTGGTATTACTTAAATTATTCTCTCTCTCTCTCAGTGTGTGTGTTTTTGGTGGTTTCTGTCATCGTTTTGTATGTTCCTCTGTTATTTTTGTGTATTTTTTACTGATTTTGTGTATTTTTCTGTCATTTAGTCTGTCTTTGTTGTCGTTTTGTGTATCTCTCTCAGTACTTGTGTTTTTGGTGTCATCTTGGGTATTTTAGTGTTGTTTTCTGTTCTTTGTATTTTTTAGTATATTTTTTTTATTTTGTGTGTGTTTGCTGTCGTTTTTGTGTGTTTCTCTGTTATTTTTGTGTATTTTGTAGTGATCTTGTGTGTTTTTCTCTCATTTTGTGTGTCTTACTGTCTTTGTTGCGATTTTGTGTATTTTGTTGTTTTCTGTTCTTTTTATTATTCAGTATAATTTTCTCTCATTTTGTGTGTTTTTGTTGTGGTTTTCTGAGTTGCTGGTAACATTTAGTGTGATTATAATTTGTAACTAAAAATAAACATTATAAAACCCCATATTTTTTAATGATTCATTTGTTAATTTTCCCCTCTCTCTCTCTCTCAAGTCCCCCCTGTATTGCCATCACCTCCATTTGAGAAACACTGTTGTAGATAATGCTTTGTAGACTAATTTTAAACATGCAAATGTTTTGCATCATTTCCAGTTATTCAGTGAAACCTCATCTTTCCAAAAAGAACGACTCGTTGAATCCATTGCTTCTGTTTTTCTTTCCTTTTCCCTGGGTGATTCCCTCCTCTGTTTGTGCAGTGAACGGTGTGCCGTGGCCCCAGGAGCCGGCGCGGAGGAACAGCCGCACCTTTAACTGTCGCATGCTGAAGCGGCCGCCGGACGAGGCCGACTCTGAGAACCTGGAGGCGCGGCAGCAGTACGAGATCATGCAGTGTTTCACCGTCTCTCAGCCCCGCGCCGTAGTGCAGGAGGATGGAGATGGTACGCAGGAGACGCACGGACACGGACGCTGATCTGCCATATTTATTTATTTATTTATTTACTTACTTACTTATTCAGAGCTGCAGAGCTGCCTGATCTGCATCGCCTGTCGGATCCCACGCACGCAGCCCGTCAGCACTGAGTCCTTCATCACCAAGCAGGATCCTACAGGTAACACAGCTAGCTTTATAATCCATACAATCAGTCAATACATCATGAGCCTGTTTGGGTTGATCAGCGCTCCGTCCTGTGTTTCCCAGGGAAGATTGTCTCCATAGAAACCAGCGCTCTGCGAGCGACAGGCCGGCCTGGCTGGGAGGACCTGGTCAGGAAGTGCATCTACGCCTTTTTTCAGCCACAGGGCAAAGAGCCGTCTCATGCCAAGAAGCTGCTGCACGAGGGTGAGTCGGCACAATCTCACAGCATTACTACAGCTTCAGTTATTAATGTTATTATCCTCAAAAACTACATTTGATTGTCATTATTATGGGATAAATGTATGGAGATACAAGTCATCAAATATTCAATTCAAATTAAACATTAGATAAAATATCCTAAATATTAGATATGTCATGAATAATTCAATTAAAAGGCATACATATGAAATAAGTGATAATTAAGAGATAAAAAGTAATACATATTAAATAAAAGTCATAATTATGAAACAAAAGTCATAAATATTAGGTAAAATTCAAAATTATGAGATAAAAAGTCATGAATATGAATTGAGATGATGTCAAAGGTCAATAAATGTGCGTGTGCGTGTGTGCAGTGATGACCCACGGCACGGCCATCAGCCCTCTGTACCGCTTCACGCTGACCGATGGGACGCCGCTCAGCGCTCAGACACGCTGCAAGTTCTGCTGCCCCCCCAACCCGGATGTACAGCCCTTTATTATGGGCATTCACACTATTGACAGGTACCACACACATGTTTGTGTGTTACTCTTGTAGTTAAATGTATTTTTTCAGTGTGTGTTTTCTATCTTTTGGGGTGTTTTGTTGTCCTTTTGTGTACTGTTGTGGTCTTTTTGTGTTGTTTATTGTAATTTTGTGTGCTTTTCGAGCCGTTTTGTGTATTTTTGTTGTTGTTGACACAAATTTAGGCCCATGTCTGCTGAAGAGCACACACTCATTGTGTAAAGTCTAATCTGATGCATACAAGCGTCAACAAGTTAAAGTTTATAGGTTTATATTTTACTCACCAGATGGCGCTGCCAGCCTAAAAACATACATATAAGTCACACTTTCAGTTTTAAATGAAAACATGTAGCCACTTGTACTCTGGAAATGAGGGTAGTAGTAAAAGTAAGTGATGAACTCTGTGTTTATTGATTAGAAGATGATCAGGATGTGATGTGGGTTAGTGTAGTGGTTCTCAGCCTTTTCAGCCCACGACCCCCAAAATAAAGGTCCTAGAGAGCAGGGACCCCCACTGTAGCTGAAGGTGGTTGAACACAGACATGGACATTGAAGAACAGTCATGTGGAGACAGGACCATCTATAAGGGGGAATAAAGGGGAGAGATTTTTTGGGGTCCATCCATAAAGTCAGTAAAATGATGGTCCATTGTTCTATGAATCTGTGATAACCACATTTATTTATTTATATGAATAATATCCACTGTTATCCAGGAATGTTTACTATTTTTTGGGCCATAGTATGTAGTAGGGATGCAACAATGTTTGGTATTTTGCTGAACCGTTCAATATGCCCTGTTAGGTTCAATGCACAACGGCAAACAACGGAATTTTCGGTACGTTTCCCCATCACAAAACTTTTTCAAAACTTTGTGCAGCCGTGCATGCTGTGTGATCCTCTCAGGAGCAGAGACATGAGAGCAGCACATTGTTCAGGCTCAGTGCCATGCGCTGCTCATCCAGCCTTCAGAGCCAATCAGAATGTCCCTGAATTTCCTATCTACTTCCTCCGCTGTCAGAACATTGTGTTTGCGGCTCGGAGAAACCTACTAACCTACATTCTGCTGCGTGTTTGTACGACTGCTCACCAACCGTCCACGTTTCACCGACATTCCTCCGCATTTTGACTGGAGAGGTGCCAACAACAGTCTACAGCCAGCCCAGTAGCTCGCGTGGATCCTGCTGCATGTGTGTCAGACTGGAGCCTGTCAATAGAGCTGCTTGTACAGGCTGGGGCGTATATATATATATATATATTTATTTATATTAGCGCTGAGCGATTTTTTCCCTCAATATTGCGATTGCCATAATCGTATCGTTACCGTGGCTCAAAAAACGTGTTGCATACAGTACCGTTGCATCCCTAGTATGTAGAGATCTTAAAGATGTAAATCCGTGTTTTAATCAGGGCCTCCTTCTCCACCAGTCCTTGGCTACTGGACGAAATGATGCTTTTCTGCAGGTCATTGTCCAGAGAACGAAGAGCAGCTTTTTCTGTAACGACGAGAAAAACAATCACGCAGAAAGTTTTACAATACAAAAAATATACGTAATAAAGTAGAGCAGTTTGTTTTAATTTGAAATAAAATAGGTTAAAAGTGACCAAAAACAGTGGTAAAGTTAATGAAATGGGATTTAAAAAAACCAAATAAATTGGTTAAAAGTTTTTAATTAGAGTGGCCAAAAAAGAACAATTAGTTCAAACTGGCAAATAATGGGCATGAAAAATTGTGAATGTGGTTAAATTTGCAAAAATAATCATTAATTATGATGAAAATAGGTTAAAATGGACTATAATGGGTCAACATATGTGAGATTAGGTGGAAAGGGTTTATAAGTTTAGAAAATGTCTTAAAAGTGTAAAAAGGGGCAAAAATATGACACGAAAATGTGACGAAATTTGGTTAAAATTTGGCAAGTTTGGTGTAGTTGCAGAAAAAAAGTAGAAAATATTCTTGAAGTCTCCCAGTGTCTCGTGACCTCAAGTGGGGTCCTGATCCCAAGGTTGTGAACCCCTGGATTGATGTACAGGTGAGTGTGTGTCTTTCGTGATTGTGTAGTTGATTTGTGTGTCTATGTTTCACACAGGGAACACAACACTGCTAGCTCTCAGGAAAACACTAACCCCAGCCTTCCGCCAGCCCCCCAGACCCCGTCCCTTGCCCCCCAAGGCTCAGGCCTCACCACCGCAGGCCTTCAAACCAACAACAGCAACACCTCCTCCCACGGACACAGCCCGGCCATGCCCACCCGGACCATCAGCAGCCCCCTCACAGCCGCCCCTACCTCGTTTATGTCACCCCGGGTGCCGCGGCCCAGCCCCGGGTCGGTGGGCAGCCCCCGGGCCCTCAGCAGGCAGCAGTCGGGGGGTGACGGCAGCGCCAAGGCGTCGTCGTCCTCTCCTGGCTTTCAGAGACAATCCAGCACTCCAGGGGACGAAGGTGGAGACGGAAACTCCCGACTCAACCTGCTCCTGGACAGCAACGGAACGGGGTCGCCTCACTCACCCCCGCACCCCGCTCCTCAGTGCCCCGCCTCCCACAGCAGCCTCACCGAGCGCCACAAGATCCTCCACCGGCTGCTCCAGGACAGCAACCCCAACGACGCTACCACCGCCGCAGAGGACGGCGCCAGCAAGACAGATGTGGACATCAAGAAGGAGCCGCCCGCCAGTCCGGCCCCCGCATCAGCCGGACTTAGGGCCGGAGCCAGAGAACCTCAGGATCACCAGCTCCTGCGCTTCCTCCTGGACACGGATGAAAAGGTGACATTTATTAACCTCATCAGGGTTCTCAACAGGAGGTTAAATAACCTTGAAAGTCCAAGACTGCAACAATTATTACAGCGTAGTGGATTAAAATTGCTGTGTTGGGGATTAAAGTCACAGCGTAGGGGAAAAAAATAGCAGCGTAGGGGATTAAAATCACTAAACTCCTCCAGGTCCTGTTTATTGTGATTATGCTAGCACCAAGTGAAGCTCCTCCCACCATATAGTTGTTTGCTGTCCACCGCGGAGAATCCACCTCCTCCACCCACAGCTGTGCTGTCCTCCGTGCTGTGTTTGTAGCATCTCTGTTGCTACGCTAGTCACTTCCAGGTTCTGCACATTCACGCTAAAGTTGCTTTATGCACAGACTTTTCTTCCAAAAATGACAAACTTCTACAAGAACACACACCTCGTCACCAGTTTATGTCCTCATAACAAGTAATCAGACACGGGAGACGAACTGGTACTGATCATTGTCTTTCATTTGATCTTTCACACGTTCACATGTAACAACAGGGACGGCGTCTCTGAAGGTCTATTTCTAGAAATGTAAACAAAGGCAAAACTAAAGCTTTACCGTTTAAATACACAATAAGTGCAGCTGTATTTTTGGTTAATATGTTCCTTTTTACAGAGGAATTATTTGTTTTATGTCTGAATTAGTTTTGGATCAAGTTGTTCAAGTTCAAAATGAGCACTGTAAATACCACCACATCAGAGAGCATCATTCTAACATTTATTCTGAAATAAAGGGGAATTAAAGCTCTCATGTAAACATGGCCATTGTGATCTAATTGTCCTCCTCATTTCTAACTGAAACTCTGTTTGCCGTTAAAGGACTTGGGTGACCTGCCACCTCCGTCCGCTCTCAGCCTTCAGACGGTTCGGGTCAAGGTAGAGAAGAGAGGCAGCACAGACGGACCGGCCTGTGCAGGCTCCGCCCACCTCGCTGCCGCCGGTTCACACAAAGTCACCACAGGATCCCGCGGTGTCAGCCCTATGTCCAGTCCTGTGGGAGAGAGCCGCCGCGACAGCAGAGACTCCACGGTACGGACTCTCATTAGATTCAGCCCCGCCCCTTTCCCCTTTCACCCTCTTCAGCCATGTTTGCTACATGCTAAGCTTATCCAAACACGTGGGACTGTTCTCTGGTACAGAGTTCCTTCCCAGTCTCGGAGAAAGACAGAACATTAACTGATTTATCTTCAATTTTCTTTATCCCTCACCTGGAAAGATACACAACACAAGACAACAGAATGTATCGAAAATACACAAAAGGACACAAAAGCCACAAAACGAGGGGAAAAAACACAAACAGCAAATTGACACTAGTAAACACCCAAAAGACCCAAAACAACAGCAATGGTGCATGAAAGGAAACTCCAAAAATACAAAAAACAACTCCAAGATTGTACCAGAAATGCACATGATGACTCCAAAAATACAAAAAACAACACAAACATTCAATAACGGTAACTGCTGTTCCTAAAGTGTCCACTGTATCACACACAATACTATACAATACACGACCCAGAACACACAAAAAAGCTGCAAAAATTACACATACACATAAAGTGACCATAAAAATACACAAAATTACTACAAAACTACATTAGAAACTACTCTAAAAAGATTAAATGACCACAAAATCCCACTAAAACACCAGAAAAACACTAAATGACCCAAAATGTATAATATAAATACACAAAAAAAGCAGCATAAATGCACAAAAGGACTATCACAAAATTACAAAAATTACCCTCAAAGGATTAAATGACATTTATTTTCCACAAAAATCTCTAGAAAAACACAAAATGACACTAAAACTACTTAAGATGACAACATAAACACACAAAACGCCAGCTTAAATACACACAAAACGACTTTGTGTGCTTGTGTCTGTCTGTGTGTGTGTGTGTTTGCGTGTGTGTGCGTGTGCGTGTAGTTGTCTGGAGGAGCGGTGGACCTGGACTCTCTCACCCAGCTGCTTCCTGGTTTGAGGGGCCCTAGCGGAGCCAAACACGTTGACGAGGATCCATCCAACCCAGACTCAGCCGCCCCGCCCCCGACCCAGCTCCAGTCGCCCCTCCCCCAGCTCCAGTCCCCCTCCCCTCAGCTCAAAATCCAGTCGCCCACCCAGCTCCAGCCCGGAGAGGCCGGGGCGCCCCGCAGCGTAAAGCGGGAACCTCCCGGGACCCCCAACAGAGGTACTACTTGTCTTATTTGGTTTTAATTTTCTGCTTTTCTTTTCATATTTTTACATTTAAGGATTCATCAGAATAAGAATATGAAACTAGTATTGACAGAAACGCATGAACAGCAACTCCAGCAGAAAAATAACTCAGAGAACAGCATAAATACAGACAACCAAACAAAAATACACAAAAGCACAGCAAAAATACACAAACTGACAATAAAATGCACACAAGGGAAAACAAAAAGTCACAAAGGGACAATAGAAATACACACAAATTGAAAACAAAAATGCACACAAAAGGACAACAAAAATAATAATTCACAAAATAAAAATGTACAAAGTGACTAATAACACACTAAACCAAACAAAAATACACAGAGTTATATTTTAGGTCACTCCAAAAATGTAAAAACTAACGCTTTATGAGCTACTGCTGTTCCTAAAGTGTCCACAGGGGGTCGCACAGTTTTAGAGAGTAAACAGCAGAGGGGTATTCCATAAAGGAGGGTTAACAAACTCTGAGTCTATCCATAAACTCAAGGTCAACATACCCAGCGATGGGAAACTCTGGGTATCTGATTCCATTACAGCTGGTATGAAGTGGGTCAATCAACCCTGAGTATGTAAACCTTAAGTTATTTATGTGCACGCGTGCTATAAAAAGCCATCATCCATGGAGCAAAGATTAAGCGAGCTGCCATGGTAACCACCCTGAGTGATTTATTCACCCTGATGGTGAAATAAGCTGGTGTTTGTGGAATATGATCATGTTCTAAAGGTGCGTTCATTAAGAATGCCACTTCAGCTGCTTTAGTCTTTTAAATCACCCGTGATTTGTTTCTAAAGGATGAGTTCACTCAAAATATAATTAGAATGTAAAAGGTGTGTTCAAGGAGTATTCCACTTTCTTTGGCCCCATTAGTTAGGAAAGCATACAGCCTTCCCACTACAGTGGCTATAAAGACAGATGTCACATTTATATCCATTTTTAATGTAATGTAGTCACCAGAGTCATCTCAATGTCCAAAAAAAAGTCATAAAAAGGATGACTGAGCCTGGAATCGAACCCAAGACCAGTATTCAGAGAACTTTACTACAGACGTCAGTAGATGTTTTAATGCAGATCAACCTCTCAGTGTCTATAACTTAATGATGTTATAAAGAAATCTACTGTTTGCAAAAACCAAATGTAAAGCAGCACAACATTAGTAATGATGTGAGCATGTCTGTGGTGTGTGATGTTACTAATGTGTGTCAGAGAAAAGTGTCAAGTTGAAGTAAAAAGTACAAAAAAAAGAAGAGAAATGGTGTTCAGGTGGGCGGAGCCAGGTAGAAACCCAGGGTTTCTTTGATAAAACCTGCCAGCGACCAGGTTTAGTTCACGGACAGTGTTGCCATGGTAACATACTCAGAGAAGAACATACCTCATGTTTAGTGATGAGATACTCATAACTTGCTTTATGGAATACAACCCTCTGGTGTGTTGTTTGTTTAGGTGTGTTGTTTCATTAGTTGTATTGTGTATGTTTAGTTGTATTGTGTGTGTTTAGTTGTATTGTGTGTGTTTAGTTGTATTGTGTATGTTTAGTTGTATTGTGTGTGTTTAGTTGTGTTGTTTCTGTGCTGCAGGCCTCAGTGACAGTGGCCCCCCCTCTGGCTCCAGCCTCCACAGTCAGTCCTCCTTTGATTTCTGTAACCCCCCCACGCCCAGTCAGCAGCAGGGCCAGGGGGAGCCCTTCCACACCCCCAGAGACAGCAGCCCCTTCCCAGAGGGCGATGCCATTAACCCTTTCAGCTCCAGCACTGGTAACCCCACCCCCCCACCCCCGTACACTAACAAACAAACCAACAAAGTGTCTATAAGTCTTTGTGTGACTCTTCTTCTTCTCCAGGTGTGACTAAGTTGGATGTGGGAGACTCTCCGTTCCAGCCTCTGTCTGACAGCCTGTCCTTCGATGGTTTAGGGACGGCCCTGCAGGCCCCCCTCGCGTCACCACAGGAGTGAGTATCAGCAGGACGACAAAAACACACACTTCATTTTCACTGTTGTGTTGTCGTTATAATCGTCAGAAAGCTTTCACGTGATAACTCGTTCACTAGTCAAACCGTAACACCAACTCACTCCATGTGATCAAAGTTCAGCATTTATCACCAAACGAGTCAGGATAAAGAGTCAGGTTAAAAACAAATGAGTCAAGATAAAAACAAACGAGTCAAGAGAAAAACAAACGAGTCAAGATAAAGAGTCAGAATAAAGAGTCAGGACAAAGAGTCAGAATAAAGAGTCAGGACAAAGAGTCAGGACAAAGAGTCAGGACAAAGAGTCAAGATAAAGACAAACGAGTCAGGATAAAGAGTCAGGATATAGAGTTAGAATAAAGAGTCAGGATAAAGACAGAGACATTTGAACTATGATCACGCCGTTCGTTCAGCACACATACACAGCTGTAACCAACCAACCTCAGAGCAGAATAAGGAGCTCACACTGACTCGCTGTCGCGTAAGAGATAAAGTAGAAAAGGATTAAGTTCACTGGAAAAAAACAAATGTTTTCTGTACTTTTCAGAGAAATAAATGTAGTTTAGTTTGGTTTTGTACGACGGCGTATTCGGGCCACATTAAAATCAAAAGAAATTTGAGCAATGTAAGATTAAAGTCGTTATTTTATTAGATTAAAGTCATAATTTTATTGCATTAAATTAGTAATATTTTGAGAATAGCCTTAATTTTATGAGAATAAAGTTGTATCTTAAAAAACAGCGATAACCCTGAAGTCACCCACTTCCATTCACTTCCTCCTCCACAATAAAAGAGGCTATTTGTTCCAAATCACTCTGGTTCTTTGGAACAAACACAAACATCTGCAAAGAGTCGTTAAAGTCCTTAAAGTGATAACAGTGGTGATGATAGTATTTCACCATGTGTGAAATGTTCCACATTTTCCATAACACACGAGTGACCACAACACACACAACATCCTGTTTGAATTTACATTTTATTTTCAAAATATTACGACTTTTATCTTGAAATACGGTAATATGATTTTAATCTCATAAAATTGTGACTTTAATCTTGAAATGTAATGATTTTAATCTTATAAAATTACAATTTTGTTAATGTACAACTTTATTCTCATAAAATTACAACTTTATTCTCAAAAATATTAAGACTAATTTCGTAGTGCCCAGATAATTTTTTTTCTTAATGTGGCCCTAATACGTCGTCCTACTTTTGTTTTTTTAGCCATGCTTTTTTAATCTCCTTTTTTCCACAAATCGCATCACTTGGTTCAGACCTGAAGTCAGAATTGTTCTTAGATGCTAATTGATCCGTGTGTGTGTGTGTGCGTGCGTGTGTGTGTGTGCGTGTGTGTGTGTGTGTGTGTCCTGAGCAGGCAGTGCGTTCCCTGCTCGTTGGATGACGTGCTGGGCCCTCCGACCACGCCCGAGGCCCGTAACGATGAGAAGGCTCTGCTGGAGCAGCTGGTGACGTTCCTCAGTGGGACGGATGAGAGTGAACTGGCTGAGCTGGACAAGGCGCTGGGCATCGACAAACTGGTGCAGGTGGGGGCGCACACGCACACACACCAGGGTTGGGGTAAATTATAATTGTAACTGCATAATTGATCATTGCAATTATGGCATAGATATAATTGTAACTTTAAAAATCTGTTGCTGTCGTAATCGTAATTAAATTGTAATTGCATTTTGATAATTGATTTTGTAATTGTGTTTGCCATGAAAATTCTATAAAAAATGATAATTTAACACAAAACTGGTGAACCATGTTCTATGTACAGTTGTACACATATGTAGTTAACAATTATTAAAATACCTTTTATATCAAGCTTTACCACATTTTACCATTTAAAACAAAATATAATGGTATACTGACAAAAAAAGCTCAGATTCCCACACCAAAAATATTAAACCTATATTTTAATTGATTATGAAGCCTAACAAGGTAATCAATAGATGGGAAATAAATACGATGATAGATATGTGTTTTTAGTGTATTTTACAGCTGATTTAGGACCAGTTATCATTAGAGATGCTAACAGAAAGCTAACACAAGAGGAAGGTTAACTTTTATTAGCTCATTTATTTCAGGCTCAGTCATTGTGATTACATGTATTTGAAATTTTGTAATTGAGGGCGTAATTGTAATTGACTTTCTGAGGATGAAAACTAGTTGTAATTTAATTGTAATTGGAAAAAAAATGCTGGTCACTGTAATCGTAATTGAATTGTAATTGAAGATGGGTAATTGAAAATGTAATTGTAACTGAAATATGTATTTGACCCCAACCCTGACACATACACACACACACACACACACACACTGGTTTAGTCTCACCGTGTGTACTTCCTGTCCTCCTCAGGGCGGATGCTTTGATGTTCTTCCTCAGACTTTCCCCCCCCAGCAGCCCCCCCCCTTCGACCCTAAACTGCTCAGCTTCTCCTCCCAGTTTAGCCCCACCCACTTCCCCCCTGAGGTGGCCCCCCTGCAACAGCCTCTCGGCTTCGGCGCTCCGAGGGCCACGTTTCCCACCGGGGCGAGCGGCGTCGCCCGACCTCAGGGGGCAGGACCTCTGGTCAGGCTGCCACCCAATCAGCTGCGACTACAGCTGCAGCAGAGACTGCAGGGCCCGCAGCAGGTAAGGGCGGAGCCTGATGGAGGGAGGAGCTAATGTGGTGTTTCCTGTCCAAGGGAATGTTAATTCATCCAACCACTTGTTCATCCAACCATTTATTCATTAATCCCAATTTTATCTAACCAATTTTTCATCCAACCAAATATTCACCTATTTATTTATCCAATCATTTATCCATTCAACCAGTTTTTCATCCATTTATTTATTTAAATAAATATGCATCCATCTATTTAATTATCCAACATTTATTAATAAAACCATTTATACATCCAACCAAATATTTATCTAAATAAATATTCATCCAACTTACAATTGATACAACTGACTATTCATCCAACAATTCATATATATGTATTTTTATGCACCTCCATCCATCCATCTGTCCGACACATGCACGGTCACAGGAATGAGGAGAACAGACAAACCTCTCAGATAAACCATGAGCTGGACTCAGACTGTGATTGTGTATGACATGATAATAATGTCATCCACTATTGATTAATAGGCTCCGCCCCTCCTCTATCGGCGCTCTGATTAAACTCCTCCTATTAATCTCATCTAGTTTCTCTTTATTAGGTCTTTCATCACCTGTCCACCTGCTTTAAGCCCCTCCTCTGTGTGTGTGTGTGTGTGTGTGTGTGTGTGTGTGTGTGTGTGTGTGTGTGTGTGTGTGTGTGTGTGTGTGTGTGTGTGTGTGTGTGTGTGTGTGTGTTCAGACGCGTTTGGCAGCCGTGGGCTCGTTCCCAGGAGGAGCTCAGCACGTAAACCTCGGGATTCGTCAGACGGTCCAACAACCTCAGATGCCCTCACAGGTGAGTCAGAACGAATCTGTTTTATTCCGTTATCATTAAGAATCAATATCAACTTCTTTAAATCAATGGTTTCCAACCTTTTTTGGATCGTGACCCCATTCTGATATCACACATTTCTGGTGACCCCCAAAGACATTGTTTCTTCTAGAATTAGTTTTTGATCATGGTTGTTATGCTGTGGTAAAGATATGGAGTAGCCAAGATATTTTTATACTGCATTTTATTTCAACTACATTTTTATTTGAGAAAGTTAAAGTATAGGATACAGTCGTTTAAAATTGTATTTTTTCTTTTCTTTTTTCATTTAATTTTTAATTTTTTTCCCTTTTTTTTTCAAAAAAATAGAAAAACATAAAATTGTGTGTTGTTTAATTAATAAAAATAAAAATAATTTAATAATGATCAAATTCATATCAAGTTTATTTATGAAGCACTGATTACAACAATAGTCGTCTTTTAGCACTCACATAATTTACATAATAATTTAATGTATAGATTTAATAATAAGAGTTTAACCAAATATTCATCCAACCACCAAATATTCACCTATTTATTCATCCAACTAGTTATTCATTCAACTTGTTATTTATTCATCCAACCAAATATTAAACTATTTAGTCATCCAACCATTTATTCATCAATCATCTATTCATTCATTCATTTATTCATCCAACAAATAATATTTTATTTATTCATCCAACCCTTTATTCATCTAGCAAAATATTCCTCCAATTATTTATTCATCCAACCAAATATTTACCTAACTAATCATTCAACTATTTATTCATCAATCATGTATTCATTCATTCATTCATTCATCCAACAAATATTAATTTATTTATTCATCCAGCAAAAATTAATTTATTTATTCATCCAAAAATATGAATTTGTTTATTCATCCAACCCTTTATTCATTCAATAAGTTATTCATCCATCATTTATTCATTCATCCATTTTTTTAATGTTTTAAATGTAATTATCCAACTCTTTATTCATCTAACTTTTTATATTCATCCAACCATTTATTCATCCAACCAAATATTTATCCAAATATTCAAGATGCGGTGTAGCCAATGGAAAGGACACTTTTTGGTTGCAGGGGCTTTTATTGTGAAAACCAAACATGGATGTGGTTTGTGTAGTTACTCTACTACTTCCTGTGCGTCCAGCCTCCGCTCAACGCCCAGATGTTGGCCCAGCGTCAGCGTGAGCTCTACAGCATCCAGCACCGGCAGAGGCAGCTGTTCCAGCAGAAGGTGATGATGATGAGGCAGAACATGGCCGCCCCCCCCACGGGAGTGGCGGCCGGACCCGTGGGGGCGGCCCCTCGCCTCCCTAACGCTGCTCAGACGCCGCCCCCTCAGCAGCAGCAGTTCAGCCTCCCAGCAGGGTACAGCCCCATGACGGGAACCCCCCCTACCTCACCGGGTCACTTTAGCCCCCCCACAGGAAGTCCCCTGGACGGGAAGCTTTCCCTCCGCCTCCCGCTGGGCAGCCCCACCCTGTTCAACAGCACCGTCAGCCCCGCCCTGCAGCAGGGCCTGTTCCAGCAGTTTGGAGGATCAGGTGGGTTCAGCCCCCACACAAACAAACAAACAAACAAATGGTTTATAACGCACGGCTTCACTTATTCTAACGGGAAAACACACACACACAGAGTATATTTAATTAAATTAATTTCATTGAGATGGATTCATCCAATGTGCGTTCGTGCATTGGTTTTCTCTGACAGTTTTTTTCTCCTCTCTCCGACAGCTGTCGTCCAATCAGACGCAGCGTTCCCTGCTGAGATGAGCCCCACCAGCCCGCTGTTGTCACCTCAGAACTCCACGTCCCAGAGTCCTCTGCTGCAGCAGG
Organism: Gouania willdenowi; assembly: GCF_900634775.1. Lineage (NCBI taxonomy): Eukaryota > Metazoa > Chordata > Actinopteri > Blenniiformes > Gobiesocidae > Gouania > Gouania willdenowi. The sequence continues at coordinate 2,389,879 of NW_021144848.1, forward strand.
CCCCGCCCCCAGGCTACCAGTCACCTGACATGAAGAGCTGGCAGCAGAGCAGCATGGGCGGGTGAGATCATGTGATCCTATTTATCTGTTTCTATGGAAACAATCAGAGAGTCTTTAAAGCACAAACTAAATCTTCTCTGTTTAATGATGCTTTCTCTGTGTGTTTGTCTGTTTGTTTGTTTGTTTGTTTGTATATTTGTTTGTCTGTCTGTCTGTCTGTCTGTTTGTTTATGTGTTTGTATGTTTGTTTTTGTCTGTTGTGCCACAGCTTGTTCAGCCAGTCCAGTCAGAGTGCAGCGCAGGCCTTCGGCCAGCAGGGGGTGTACAACAACATGAGCATCACCGTGTCCATGGCCGGGGGCTCAGGGAGTGTTGCCTCGTTACCCCCCATGGGGGGGCAACCGGTGGGATTGGGCAACGGCAACGTGAGCAACGTGGGCTCGGTGTGCAACGAGCAGCAGGTTTGTTTGTGTGTGAATGAATCAATTTTCCATTTTGATCTGTCGGTCCCCGTCAGGGACTTGCCCGCCCCCCGTCCTCCCTCTCGCTCTCCTTCCACCAACTGCTCTCACCAACGCTTTCACTTCTCCACCCACCCACCCGATGGCCATTTACTCTGCATCTTCTTCTAAGTCTTGCATAATTTCCATACGTTATATACACAAAACACCTTCCACACTGTCTCCTCCCATCCACCGCCCTCTCACCCCCCGTACATGTCTGTTCATGAATCAGTCTCATACTCATTCCTTCCATTCTAAGTTCATTGTCACCCCACACATACTCATGTCCTTTCTGGCACTCCCATTTGCACAAATGCTCTATTCTTTCCCCCACCATACCCTTCCATTTCTCCCTGTCAGCACAACCGCTCCAATCAAACCCCGCCTCATTCATCATTCTCATCCAATACAGCACCATTATCTTCTTTTGCCCCTTTTTCTTCTCACATCCTTCAACTTAGTATAATAATAATAATGGCTTGGATTTATATAGCGCTTTCTTTGAGGAGACTCAAAGCGCTTTACAGAAACTATTATTCATTCACACCAGTCACTCACACAGTCATACCGGTGGTGGTAAGCTACAATGTAGCCACAGCTGCCCTAGGGCAGACTGACAGAGGCGTGGCGCCTACGGCCCCTCTGACCACCACCAACATGACTGAATTAGAATCAGAGCGGGATTTGAACCCACAACCCTTCGGTTACTGGACAATCTTCCACCTTATAATAGGGATGTGAATCTTTAGGTGTCTCACGATTTGATTCAAAATTGATTCGTCATTTAAACGATTCTCGATTCAAAAATTGATACAATGCATAGTGTGTTGAGGCAAATTATGTTTGTATAACATAATTAAATAAAGTGATTCCAATGATGTACTCACACAAAGGCAAACTTTAGACAAAAGGTAACATTTATTCATGTTAAATAAATAAAAACTTACTTACTGTACAAGAAATAACTTGCATAAATAAAATAAAGTTTAGGCCAGCTGCCCCTTTCTTCCACACGTAAGTCTCAACTCTCAGTGACTACAAGTTTAAGTTCAAGGTATACAAAAAAAAACTTATGCTCATAAATAAAATTGCATAAATAAAAGCTTAAGCTGGCTGTTTTTTTCTTTCTCATAAAAGGTGCTCATTTCAAAATACACAACAATGTAACGTGTTTTCGTTGATATTTCAAAAATAACATTGTACAGTCACAGTCAGTAAAGCACATTTAAGACCTACAGTATCTTATCTAAATTTAAGACAGTTTAATACTTTTTAAGACCTATAAAAAAAATTATTTTTTTTTTCAATCGATTTTTGAAGTTTATGAATCAATTCAGAATCGTGGATGTTTAGAATCGCGATTCTTATGTGAATCGACTTTTTTCACCACCCCTACCTTATAGACTTCACTCCTAGTCGCTTTCTTACATCCCACATGTTCACTGCTCTCGCCTGCATTTGTCTCTACGGCTCACCCTTCCTGTTATTCCATACATACCTGTAGCACTATGCATCTCTGCAACATGTCTCTCACATACCACACTCACACTCTCGACCCTTTCAACCATCCTTTCACTCTCCACCACAAACCACCTGCTCATCTAATCCTGTTTCTCACATCCACCTCCAAACTCACCCAACGTCCTAATATTCTGATCTCTCCCCCCTCATCCGTACCAAACTCAAGCACCTCCTCCTTATCATCATTATTTCTCTCTTCCCATTTATTCATCACACTCTTCACCACTCTCACGCCTTCATCCATCTCTCCTTTCAAACCCACAATAGTGGTGTCATCCGCATACAGAGCCAGAGACACCTTCACACTCACCGCTTCCGAACTACCTTTCTCCCACACACTCGCTCCCACAAACGGACCCCCACCTCACCTCCCACTGTCCTCATCTCTTCCTCCGCCTGGTGATTAACATGAAACAGTATGGGTGATGTGGAGCACCCCTCTCTCAACCCCCTCGCAGGCAACCAACTCTCACTCAAACCTCCCTTCCCTTTCACCCTTTAGTCAGTCGTCTCGTGTAAATCCATGATCATTTCCAGACACCTCCCATTCATTCCATACCTTTCCAACAACCTCCACAGACCAGGCTTACTCACTCTCAGATCTGCTTTTCTCAAATCTAGCAACTAGTCATTCATCATCATTCATTCCTCCATTTTCTCATCCTTCCCTCCATTTCTTGTAGTCCTCCACATCCTCCTGCATTCGTACCACCATTTGCACCACATTGACGTCGACCTACCCTTCCTGAACCCCACTTGGTCCTCATCCAACAAACCCAGATGTTCCGCCCACCATGCCACCCTCTTTGCTATCACTCTCGCTAAAATCCTGCTTCCCATACTCAACAGACACACCCCTATAGTTGTTCTATCATTCCTGTCTCCATCAACCCCCACTTTCAAAGATTCATCCCATCTGTCCTCTCTCTTCTCAAACCTCTCTCTCACCATCTGTATCATCCTCTCTTTCACTTCCTCATGTGCCATCCTAATACATCCATTTCTCACTCTATTGTCACCGATTCTCGTTCATTACCTCCTCAACCTCCTCCCTTCAGGTGTGTCGTTCAGCATCTTATTCTCCTTTTTCACTCTTTCATCCTCGGGCAGATCTGTCGCTCCATTCACCACTTCTTACCTCCTCATACCTCTCACTCGTCACCCTTTGGAAATGCTCTTTATATTCATTCACTGTTACATTCGTCTTACATCCTTTACTTCCAATCTTTCTCAAGCACTTATACATCTCTCCCACCCTGTCAGTCTCACTCACTTCCTGACACTCTCTGATCTTCTCTTCACCATTCTTCCTCCAACCTCCTCAAGCACTTATTCAGCTGTTTCCTCGCCGCCTTCACTTCCTCTCTCACTTCCGCCACCTTACCCTGCAGACTCTCCATCACTTGTCTATCTCTTCTGTTACCCACCAGTTGTACCCACTCATTCCTCTTTCTCACCGCCACTCTTATTCTCTCATTCATCACATTCAACTCCTCTTCATGTTCAATCGTCCATGGGTTTTGTACCCCCTTTTCATGTACTCCACACACTTCTTTCACTGTCTTCGTCATCACCTTGTAAAGTACTTCCCATTCCTGTCTTCCATCTCCTCGTATTATCTCCTCTTCCATCAGTTCTCTCCTCATGCTCTTTCAACAACTCCCATCTGATCTTTGGCATCTCCTCCCATTCACCGTCACAGTCATTTGGTTTGTGGTCCAACAACACATCCTCTTCATCCGTTTTCATTTTTTGCACCATCCTGTGTCTGTCTCTCCTTCTCATAATAAAACATCTAACTCATACCATCTTCCATACATCACATTGAACCACATCCTCTTATGTCTCATGTAACATTTCACATTCATTAAGTCATGCTCTCCGCACCAGTCTACCAAATCTCTTATAGGCTCATTTGTTCTGCCTATCCCATACTTCCCATTCACTCCCTCTCTTTCGTATCCTCTTCCAACATTTGCATTAAAATCACCTCCAATTATGAGCTTTTCATTTCCACCAATCGCAACCTGACTTTCCATTGCCCTTCTGTACCACTTCATACTATCCACATCCATACCCCACACAGGCTGACCTCAACCTCAAATCTCTAAGCACCTCTCCTCAAGCCATCTCTGTTGCCCCTCACTCACCCACAACTCCAGCCATCGCCTCTCCACGCCATACCACCGCTGACTTCTTTGAGTGCACAACAGCCACTCTCTCCTCATCGTCTCCCAACCACAGCACCCCGTCATCATCCACACTTATCTCACTCAGCAACACAATCTCCCACAATTCATCACAATCTTCTCATTCACCCTCCTCAACCTTCTCCTGTTCTGCTCCCTCAAAGTCAAACGCTGCACATTCTATGTTACAATCTCTCTTTCTTTCCTCTGACCACCTTCTCTCACTCCCTCAGTCACAATCCTCTCACCCCTCCTTCACTCCTCCTGTTTCTCCTCCCCTCATGTCTTCTCTCCCTCCTCTCTCTCAGCCTTTCTTCTCCAATACCTCTCCAGTTCCTCGGCCCGGGGTGAGGATGGATGGTCCGCAGACCAACCCTCCTCAGGGCAGTTGCCTGCCTTGCCCCAAAGTGGCACCAGTGCGGACCCCCTCGCCTTGAAAGGTTTTTAAAGAGGGGTCCGGGTCGGCTGGCTCCTTCCCCCTCTGTTGTGGCTTGCTGGGCATTTCTCCTCACGGTTTGACCCCACATTGCCCCCCGTTTTGCACCAAGGCTGCAAGCAGCCCGGGCGAGTCCCCCTTGCGCCTGGAGGCTTCCCACCAAGCAAAGAGTGTGAATGAATGATTATCATCATTTTCATCTTCATCTGTAAGACTCTGAAACACAGAGTAACCACATGTTTGCTCAGTGTCCATAAATCGTCATGGTTACAGACGTAAACTGGTGACGCACACTGCTGACTGTCAGTCACGTGACCAACGTTTATGTGGAAAACTGAGGGGTAAACACCTCAGCTATCTTAATGCTAACCCATATTGGGAAATTACATTGACAGGCTAACAGAGTTAGCATAATTTTTACTGAATGAGAGTCAGAAAGCACTGATGCATGATGGGAAATCACGTGACTAATGAATGGACACATCCTACTGCATGTGTTTATTAAGTCATCCAACCAGTTATTCATCCATCATTTATTCATTCATTCATTTGTTTATCCAACCAAATATTAATCTAACAGCTTATTCATCCAACCATTTATTAATCCAACAATTATTAATCTAACACAGAAACGTAGACCCTATGTTATTATAGGGTCTGTGTGGCTCTATCGCTGCCGTTTCTGTCAATATGCTGCATGTTCTTCTATCTCATCGTGTCCGTGTCTGACTGTGAAATAAATGCTCCGTGTTTCAGGTGCAGCAGGTTCAGGTGTTTGCAGACGTCCAGTGCACGGTCAACCTGGTGGGAGGCGACCCCTACCTGAACCAGACCTCCATCGGATCCATCGGCGCCGCGGCTCAGCAGAAGCTTCCTGGAGCTCAGGGAGCGCAGAGCAGCCAAGCCCAGCAGAAGAGCCTCCTGCAGCAGTTGCTCACTGAGTGACCTTCATCAGCTCCTCCTCCTCCTCCTCCTCCTCCTCCTCCTCCTCCTCCTCCTCCTCCGCTGTGACGAAGGAGCCGCGGTGTGTTGGAAGCTGCCTGTCTAATCTGTCTGACAACCTGTCTGTCTGCCTCAGCCTATCAAAGGCAGTGTTGTCTTGCTGCTCATTCCTCGGTGACCTCCTCCTCCTCCTTCTGCTTCCGGACCCGCCCACAAACAACACCTCATCGTCTGTCGGTTCTACATTGTTCTCGTCACTGTCAAAATCAGGGCCGGCCTCCTCCACCTTGATGGTTTGTTTTTGTTGGGTTTTTTTTTACGCTAACCTGGTCACGGCAGCGTCGTTTTCCTCGAGACGTGGGAATGTTGTTGGTTCTCGAGCTCACAGCTGGTCCTGTGACTGTCTCCGCCTCCTCGTCTTTACCACCAATCTACTCGGTTTTGTTTTTGGTTTGAAATCTTCTGCTCTCGTCATCATCATCATCATCATCACCATCATCATCACCGCCGCCTGCTTCACCATAATTAGAAGACGTTTCGAGAACAGGACGAACGAACGGATGGAAGTCAGACGGATAGATGGTTGGATGGATGGATGGATGAGGCAGACCGGATGCTGCTCAGTTTTTAGGTTTTTATTTTTCTATGTTTTTAAAGAAGCAACTGTTATGATTATTTATGTGTCTGTCCGTCACATTTTGACCCTCAACCTCAGCAGCTGTGAATCTCTCTCTCTCTCTCTCTCTCTCTCTCTCTCTCTCTCTCTCTCTCTCTCTCTCTCTCTCTCATGCTCTTATCAGTGTTGTTTGCCACGTTTGCAGGCGGGTATTATTATTATTATTATTATTATTGTTATTATTAATGTACAGAACAGAAGGACAAAGACTCACTCGCTCTCCTCTCGCTTTCCTTTAAAGAGAACCTGTAATTTATCAGTGAGAGGAGCCGCACCGCGCTGCCAGGGCGACTCCTTCCAGGTGTGTGTGTTAACCTGCTCGGGCGGAGGGAGGTGTCTAAGATGTGAAAATAGTTTTTGAAGTGGTTGAGCTCCTCCTCCTCCTCCTGCTCTCGCCTCTTTTTTTATTTTATTTTTATTATTATTATTATAACGTGCGTACGATGCTTTCTGAGATCTTCACAGGAAGGACATGTTTGTTTTTAACTGATACCTCAAAAAAGGAAAATGGCCGCCGCACCCCCCGGAGGCGCCGCAGCCGCATCCGACGCGTGGATTGAGACTCGTTAGCGCAGAGATCCATACAGTCACTCACAGCACAGGTTGGTAACTCTTCATTCTGGGGTAAAAGCACGAGATTTTGGGTGTTTCTTAATTCCAAAATAAAAGCACAAGGTTCCTGTCCCATTTTATTGTTTAGGGAAATTGTCTAACCAACTTAAGTGTATACTAAAGTCTGACCCTAAAAGGGTGTCAAACTCAACAACTCTTGACATATAAGCTCTAATGCACATGTGGCAAACTCGAGGCCCGTGGGCTAAATCCGGCCTTTCGAGCATCCAATTTGGACCCGCAGGAGAAAGTGAAAATGACAGAAAAAACATGAATTATTGTGTAAATTACCAAAAAACTCAGTTGTGAATTTGACATTTTTCCAAAATCCTGCAATTTTTCTCAAATTGTTCCACAAAATCTTAACAAATTAGATAAAAAAATTGGTCAAAATAATCTAAAATCAAAGGTCATTTAAGTTTATGTCACTTATTGCTCAGATATTGTTGATACCTTTCATACTTTTTGTCGAATTTACAACTGGAGGCGCAAACTTGTGCACATTCATGTTGAAGTGGTTTGTTTTCCCGCCTAAAACACTCCTGCCCCGAGGGATCAATATACAGTTAATTATGACACCAAAGTGATGATATTTGACATCTTTTGTGTAAATAAAAGCTTGTTTTTGCCCCGCAACCAAACAATGCATTAACTACGCGTGTTTGGGACGTACGATTACATCATTGTGGCAATATTATTATTTCCTGACGTCAAGACAATATTGACACTACATTATTGTGCTAGTATCGGATGCATATAATGGAGCTTAAATAAGGTTTGGTCCAAAAATCCAGCGATGTGTATCGTGAAAGGACAGTATTGATTATTTTATTTTTTTAATGAATCATTAGAGAACCTTGTATCTTTATGCACCGATTATTACAATACTATACTAATTTTTATGAGAGAACTTTGGTCAACAGATATTATTCGAGGCCTGGATGTTATTCGATATTTATTGGCCAACAAATATCTGTTCGATAATAGCAGTGGGCCAGTAAATACCTGATAATAATTCCCAAAAATATGATAAATAAATGATTCTGACATTATCTGATACTTAAATGTTGTTCATGAGAAGAAATTTGTTCAAAATAACCAAATGTCCTGCTTTTATCACATTATGAACAGTGTTTTTTTTACCTCATTGTTTACACAAACCGCTTCGACACATTTCACGTTATTTTGTTCAACACACACTGATTCCTGAAGCAAACATGGTTAGTTATGTTTAAAAAAGTTACTGTTTTTTACACCTTCTATAAAAATATGTATGTTTGATAATGCCCCCCAACGCCCCCTGCTGGTGCCGAACTCCACAGCAAAAGTGATTGAGACGATGTTTGTCTCGCTTTCAACGTAAAACCTCACATGGAAAAGGAAAAGTCAGGATGATTTTATTCTGAAAGATATTCTCCAAGAAACAAAAAAGAAACCCAACGCATACGTTTCTAAACGCTCTTCCAAGCTCAGCACTGATTTTCCCGTTCCCGCCCCCTGACTCCGACACAGACCATCCTATTCCAGGACCACATTCCACCAAAAAACGCTTCATTTTAAAGTGGCTTCACGTATTGTGTCCAAACAGTGAGACGGGAATTTAAAAAGGCACAGAATCTTCAAAATGTTCATTTAAGCTTTCAAAAAACTTAAAATGTATAGACAAAAAATTAAAAAACAAAATTGAAATTATTATTTAACTGGCCAACAAAAATATTCTACTTTAAACGCGCCTTGAAAATGAACAATAAACAAATTAATCAGCATTAAAATTATATATATATATATATATATATATATATATATATTTTTTAATTACATTTTATTTTAAAAATGTGCTACATCCATAAAATGTTTACGCAACAAAACAAAGATGTTAAAAAATTAACACAAATTTGAATTGTCGTAAATAAATCAGCAAATATGGAATTGAAATGTATTTTAAAATATATAATAAAGTGCAGCAAAATTTATTTTAAAAAGTTTTTATTTAGATCAAATATTAGATGAAAACATAACACTTGTCAAAAATTAATATTAAATAAATAATTAAGAATTAACAAATCAGAAAAGATTGATCGGAAAAACTTGTTGAGTTTGATTTTTTATTAAAATACAACTATTCATGTAAATTCAAATTACTTCTGACGAAACCTCATCATACAAGTTAGAATTTTTAATATTTACTTGTTTTTTAACTGTAAATCTCCAATTGTCCCGCCCCCACCTCTAAATCATCCACTGATTGGACGGAATTAGTTATGATTGATTGGAGCCTTTTTTAATAACTTTGGATTAAAATGTTTAGTTTTGTGCTTGTATAGTTTGAAAATATTATATATTAATGAGTTTAACTCTTTAAGACAAAAAAATAGGGAAAATCTTGCAATTTTTTTGCATTGAAAATTAAGTACTAATAATTTCATTAAAAATGTGTGGATAGAAGTTTAGAAATCATTGTTATGTAAATAGAATTTTTGTTTTAAACCAAAAAAAATGAAAAAATAAAACAATTTTTACATTTAAAAAAGAACTGTTACTATTAATATAACATTTTTTTATGTTACAGCACTGAACGATTAATGCAGGAAAACTGTTTACAAACAGAAAATGAAATAAAAGAGTTAATCAGACGCTCCTGTTCGACTGTTTGGGTCTCAATACACTTTAGGAAACACACACACACACCTCATCACCTCATCACACACACACACACACACACACACAACCCATCACACACACACCACACACACACACACCCTCATCACACACACACACACACAACCCATCACCTCATCACCTCATCACACACACACACACACACACACACACCCATCACCTCATCACACACACACACAACCCATCACCTCATCACACACACACCTCATCACACACACACACCTCATCACCTCATCACACACACACACACACAACCCATCACCTCATCACACACACACACACAACCCATCACCTCATCACACACACACACACAACTCATCACCTCATCACACACACACACACACACAACTCATCACCTCATCACACACACCCATCACCTCATCTCTCACACACACACACACACACCCGTCACCTCATCTCACACACACACACACACAACTCATCACCTCATCACACACACACACCTCATCACACACACACACAACCCATCACCTCATCACACACACACACACACACACACACACAACCATCACCTAATCACCACACACACACACACACACACAACCCATCACCTTATCACACACACACCTCATCACACACACACAACCCATCACCTCATCACACACACACACACACACACACACAACCCATCACCTTATCACACACACACCTCATCACACACACACCCATCACCTCATCTCGCACATACACACACAACTCATCACCTCATCTCACACATACACACACAACCCATCACCTCATCACACACACACACACACAACCCATCACCTTATCACACACACACACCTCATCACACACACACACACCTCATCACACACACACACAACTCATCACACACACACACCTCATCACACACGCACACACAACTCATCACACACACCTCATCACACACACACCTCTTCACACACAACTCATCACACACACACACACACACACCTCATCACACACACACAACCCATCACCTCATCACACACACACACACACAACTCATCACACACACACACACACCCATCACCTCATCACACACACACACACAACCCATCACCTCATCACACACACACACAACCCATCACCTCATCACACACACACACACAACCCATCACCTCATCACACACACACACAGAGAAACAGGTACGTTTGTGTAAATAGAAGAAAAATGTGAAAGTGTGTGTTCGTGTTCATATTTGATTTCTGATTTTTCTATTTTTTTTATTTCTCTGACAGAGCGTGTGTGTGTGTGTGTTAGTACTGTTCTCATGAGTTGTGGGGACAGTGTGTAGCGACTGCTGAATGTGACTCACTGAGCTTTTCTACGGGTTCATTTAAAAAGGCCATATTTTTTCAACTTTAACCTCTGTGTGTGTGTGTGTGTGTGTGTGTGTGTGTGTGTGTGCGTGTGTGCGGGTGTGTGTGTGTGTGTGTGTGTGTGTGTGTGTGTGTGTGTGTGTGTGTGTGTGTGTGTGTGTTTAGCCGCATTCGGAGAGCGGAGCCTCTGTTTGGGCTGTTGCCATCAAATGATCAAAGCTCCCACGCCAGCGTCGCCATGACAACACGCCACCAAAAATGGCAGAAATATTTTATTTGCTATTAAAAAAACAGAAATAAATCTGATAATACATTTTAAATAAACTAAAAGTTACAACAAAAAAATGCAAAACATGATAAATGTGTGTGTGTGAATAAAAATAACAAATCATATTTATTGATTAATTTACTTTTTAAAAAAATGGAAATAAATATGGTAAATTTTTAACCTTCACACAAGTTTTTTTAAAATATTTCAAAGTAACTGACAATTTAATTGAATAATCTAATAATGCAAAACATTTTCCCCTTTAAATAAATACCATAAATTCAGTCTTTAAAGACCAAAATGTTTTTTTTTTAATAAAATTTAGTTTAATAAAATCTTAAATGTTAAATAATAAATTGGTTTATTTTTTAATACTGAACATTCAATAAAATCATAAATTCTCAAAACGTATTTTCTCTAAAAGTAAATTAATTTGTGAATTTTGTCAAGATTGGTTAACACATTTTTAATATTTTAATTAAAAAATATAGACTTCAATTTGAAAATCAAAATGTAAAATCTTTTTCATTCTAAAAATATTCTTTTCTTTTTCCACTGGACTGAAGCAAAATTATTCATATTTATTGATTAATTTACAAAACAAAATTGTTAAAAAATGATTAAAATTGTTTTAACTTCACATTTTTGAAAAGTTATTTCAAAGTGATTGATATTAATATTTATAATCTAATTTAATAATGCATTTGCTCAAATGTTTTTCCTTTATATAAATACCATAATTTCAGGGTTTAAAGGCCAATAAAAGATTTTATAATTTTGAAAATAAAGTGAGATGCAAAAAAATTGATTTTGTTGAAATTTATAATAAATCATGTTTTTTTTTTTTTTTTTAAAAAAAAAAAATTGTGAAATACGAAACATTCAATAAAATCCCAAATTCCCAAAAGATTTTTCTGGAAAAGTAAAAGATTGGGGAATCTATGTTTTAATATTATTATTTATTGGTTATAATTTTGACACATTTTAATTAAAAAACATTTGCTTCAATTTTAAAATCAAACCTTTTTTGGTCAAAATCGAAACACTATTATTTTTTTCACTTTCCTTTTTTTTTACTGCACTGAAGCAAAAATATTAGAAATATTTATGTTTAGTATTTTTTAAAGATGTCTTTATCGTTTGTTTTCCCTCGGTTTTGTCTGAAGGCAGATTTCTGGTCGTTTACAGGATAGTTATGAACCCAAACATTGTGTGTGTGGTGTGTGGTGTGTGTGTGTGTGTGTGTGTGTGTGTGTGTGTGTGTGTGTGTGTGTGTGTGTGTGTGTGTGTGTGTGTGTGTTTAAATACATCCATAGATTATATTTTCTGCAGAGATTCGCACCCTCGTTACCAGGGTTACCAACCTTTTTAATAATAACCTCAAGTTTTACTGTACAAACCGCTTTTTTACACATTAATCTGATTATTCCAGGACTTTTGCAAATACAATCTCGTTTTGCACTTTATATAAACATTGGGTTAGCTTTTAGCGATTAGCTTTGAGTTTTTAGCGATTCGCGATTAGCTTTCAGCGATTTGCGATTAGCTTTTAGCGCAATCGCTAAATCGGAGCAGTTGCAGATAGAAAGGTCAGAAACGTCCCTGAATGTTTTCAGCGATTTGTTAAAATCGTGGATTTTTCTCAGGTTCTTGGAAGAACTCGTCCGTCCGCCTGCGCGTCGTTACTTTCTCCTCATCTTCCTCCTCGTTCTGTACGGATACTATGCTAACCCTCTTCTGGAAACTTCTTCCTCCTCCTCAGATGAACTGTTACCACACTCAGAACATTCCTCCTCGCCGAAGTTATCCCCGAGTCTCCCGCTCCAGCTTTTAACTCGGTGCGACCAACACCGCTGCAAAAAAACCCCGACTCATTCCTTGGAAACCAGCTTTAGTTGTTTTTTTGTTTTTGTGGGGTGGGGGTGGGGGTGGGGTGGGGGAATCGTCAGTGCTGCCTTATTTTCTAAATCCAGGTTTTTTTCAGTTATTTGTCTCGGCGACGCTTTTAAAAAAACAAAAACAAAAAAAGATAGAAACACAACCAAGGCTCCACTTTCTCCCCTTGTACAAATTAATATAAATAGATCTATAAATATATGAAACACTTTACTTGTTTTTTCTGTTCAGTTTTTTTTGTATATTTACACTCGTCGTGTCAACGTTTTGTTTTTGAAGAGGCGTCGGAGCAGCTATCGCAGTGTGAGCGACCGACGATGTCGGAGAACTTTATGCATGTTGGGTTTTCTCTCCGTCTCCTCCCGTTCCCCACGACACACACCTTTACTTTAAGAATGTCGTAGACAATCAGTCTCAGGCCCCGCCCTCCCCAACACACACACACACACACACACACACACACCTTCCCAGTAAACAGGACGCTTTACATTAACGCAGGGGTTCTCAACCTTGGGGTCATGAGACGCTGGGAGGAGGTTTCCAGATGCATTCAAGAAACTAATAACGTTTTTGACCAAATTGACCCAATTTTTGCTTCTTTTTACCCTTTTTCTGCAACTACACCAAACTTTCCACATTTGAACCTATTTTCATCACTTTTGTTTACTACATTACTCCCATTTTTGACACTTCTCAATCAAACTTCAGTTCCTTTGTGCACATGTTCAGCACTTATAAACCCTTTCCACCACTTTTACCACCTAATGTTGCATATTTTAACCCATCATTGTAGCTTTTAACCTCTTTTCTCCATATTTCATGATCTATGATGATTTAACATCAGTCACAAGTCATCATTAAACTAATTGTTCCAATATTGACACTTTAAACCTTTTTTACCACAGTTTTTTGTCCACTCTAATTTGCAAATTTTAACCAATTTCTGTAGTTTTTAAATCCCATTTCACCACCTTTCCCACCATTTGTTGGTCACTTTGAACCCATTTTATTAGTGATTAAAACCAGGATTTCCATCTTTAAGATGACTATAATAATAATAATAATAAACGTTCCTGGATAACAGTGGATATTATTCAGATGAATAAATAAATGTGGTTATCACAGATTCATAGAACAATGGACCATCATTTTATTGACTTTATGGATGGACCCCAAAAATCTCTCCCCTTTATTCCCCCTTATAGATGGTCCTGTCTCCACATGACTGTTCTTCAAGTGGGGGTCCCCGCTCTCTGGGACCTTTATTTTGGGGGTCGTGGGCTGAACAGGTTGAGAACCACTGCTTTAACAAACATTTTCATAAACCCCTTTGACGAGCTCGCAGGAAGTGAAAAATAAGCTAAAACACACATTTAGACATTCTTTGTCTGATTTCCTCTTTTGTCCCCGTGTCCTGAATCTGTTGGTGTGTTATCCTAAAAAAAATGTCCTTAAATGTCATGAAAACAAGTTCACACACACACACACACAGGTTTATCTGTTCAGATTTCAGCCAAGGCGATAGTTGGATCCAGCCTGATTTTATGCCACTCGTCAGGACATTTGTCGGGTTTCTGGGACTGTTGTGAGTAACACTGATGACGTTTCACGTTTTGCTGAAAATGTGAAACCAATGGATACACTGAATTTTCCAAGTAAACACGACGACGTTTTGTGACATACCTGCAGTGACTTCACAGGAAGTGTTTGTTTGGTGACACATTCGGCCCAAATCAAAGGTGAGCAAAAAAAAAAAACACACAACACATTTTTTTTTCATGAATTTGTGACGAATGGGGACGTTCAAGACTTTCGGTCTGGGAGCATTTTTATGCATCAAATCCCTCCGCTTTTTTTGTTTGTTTCTTTTTTGTTGTTTTTGTTTCTTTTCCAAGGTGACGATGCCAACCTTGAGGAAATGATGCTTTGACTAACAAATCTATAACATCTATGAATGTGGGAATGCAACACATTGCAATAAAAAGCACCATTTGAAACGCTTTCTTCTTCTTTGTGTCCTTTTATGGACTTTAAGGACCTTCAAGTCCTGCAGTTTTAAAGCTTTTTAAACACAAAACATATATTTATACATGTTTTCTTTTTGTGCTGTTATGATCTTTCATGGACTTTTAAGTAGCGTTTATTAAATAGTTATTTATTTTTAGTGCAGTTATGATTATTTTGATCAACACTAAATATTTTATGAATATTTAGGACCTTTAAGTTGCAAAGTTTTGTATTTTTTCTGCTTTAAAAAGAAAACAAAAGTTCTACTGATTTTCCTGAAATTATGTTGCTTCCTCTTTATCAATAATATGTTTTATATAGACATTATTGAGGTCCTTTAAGTTTATACGTATCTACATACATGTAGATTACGTAGATAAAATCATAGATTGTAGATTTGTAGATAATTACATATTCACGTAGATAGACAAGATATTAATGTCGATAGATAGATATGGTATGGTAGATTTGTAAATAGTTGTATAGATTAATCATAGATAGGTTCATCGATAGTTACATATTTTATCGATAAATAGGTTGGTAGAGAGATACTGTACATAGATATGTAGATGCATAGATATGTAAATAGTTGCATAGACTAATCATGGATGGTAGATTCGTTGATAAGTCGATAGTTACATATTTTATAGATAGGTGGGTAGATAGAAATATATGTGGATTTATATGTAGAGTAGGGGTGCAGATATATACGTAAAGAGTTCCGTAGATAAATCATAGACAGTTGATTTGTCGATAAGTAAATGGTTACATATTTACGTAGATAGGTACGGTAGATTTGTCTATATGTGGATAGTTACATATTTTTATAGATAAGTTGGTAGAAAGATACATATAGATTAGCAGAAATGTAGATGGATATGTAAATAGTTACCTAGATAAATCAAAGATAGATTTGTCGATAGTTACATAGTTCTGCATATCACAGATAGATATGTAAATAGATCATAGATAGTAGATTCATATATATATGTGTATAGTTACATATTTACATAGACGGTTATTTTCATTTTCATATTTACTATAATAATAATCTAATGTTTTTTCATCTTGATCAACATCTTTGTTTATTTTACGTACATTAAAGACCTTGAAATCTTTTATATCCATGTATTTATTTTTATTTCAGCATTGAAGACCTTTTAATGCTGCAGATTTAATATTTTATGAAGTTGTTAAAGTTTGTAGGTGGATGGATCTCCAGGTTCCCACAGCCATGGTAAGTGACCATTATTTTGTGATGGTTTGATCACTGTGTAACCAGCATGTGATACATAATACACGTGGGTATATTGAATGTGTTTACATGTGTACAGCTTTATTTACTCTCAGAAATATAATGTAAACATGGTGGAAAGTCAAAGCTGTCACATTTATTTTAAAGTGCAAGTTCATATTTTTTTTACTCCCTAGATGGAGCGTCACAGACGGGTCTTTACATTTAAATAAAAGTGACATACACCAGAAAATATGGCACATTATTTAAAAAAATGGTTACATATTTTCAAAGATAGATAGGTGGGTAAATAGATCAGACAAACATGGCATATTATTTAAAATATGTTAAGGTGTCATCGGCAAACAAACTATCTTAACATATACACATATTTCTGCTCTGAAAACTTTCAAAGATGAGAAAACTTTTCCGAGAAGGTCCCGTGTGTCCTTCAAATTACATGTGCGTATGTTGGATGATTTTCTTGTCTGTTTGCATCATCTCCTTGTGGCCGAGGAAGACGCTCTCCTCCGTCTCGGGGGGGTTGTTTTTTTGGTGAAACTCTACGATGGGATAGGTGATGAAGGCGAGCACCAGCATGGCCAGCAGGATGTAGAGTTTATACTCCAGGCACAGGAAGCTGCTGTAGGCGAACGCCAGCACGAAGCCCAGAGACTCCCACATACGGTAGTTAGCGAACGCTGCCTCTTTGTCCTTCTGGAAGAGAATCCCGTAAAGGGCTGCGAAACAAGACCACATCACTGTTTAAATATGTGGAAAAGATAAACGTGCTTTTATTTTGAAAAGGTTTTTTTATTGGGATGTCTTTTAATCAAAGTAAAGAGTTTTTAGCTCACAGTCCTCAGGTAAGTTCAAAGAAACTGATAGATAGGTTGATAGATAGATACATGGATAGGTGGGTAGATGCGGGGATAAATAAATTGATACATATATGAATAGATAGGTAGATAGATGCGTGGATAAAGGAATAGATATGTGGATAGATAAGTAGATGCATGGATGATCGATAGGTTGGTAGATGTGAGGATAAATAAATAGATACGAGGATAGATAGGTAGATATGTGAATAAATAGATAAATACGTGGATAGATGGGTAGGTACGTGGATAAATAGATAGGTAGGTAAATACGTGGATAGATAGATACATGGATAGGTCGGTAGGTAGGTTGATACATGAATAGACAGATAGATATGTGTATAAATGGATACGTGGATAAATAGATAGGTAGATAAATCTGTAGATAGATAGATAGATATGTGGATAGATGGATACCATTTGTCTGAGTTTGCCAGATAGCATCGGCCATTCCCCAAAGAGCCGGAAACACAAAGAACACCGGCATCTGGTCAGGATGAGGTCTCCAGAAGAGCAGAGCAATGATGCAGGAGAAGTTGGCCACAGCAGCTGAAAAACAACACATGACCATCAACGCTGTCTCGTTGAACAGTTACTGAGGGGCCCATAGCTCCTGTAGGAGGAGTTGTTTACCCAGAGTGAAAAGCGCCATCCTCCCCGTGTACTGAGCCAACTTCCCAAAGAGGAAGGAGCAAACGGAATTAACGGCTGCAAAACACATCATCACAAAACCAATGTAATGGATCCCCAACGCACACGTCACGTAGTTCTGCAACGAACATCACAGGTCATTGAAATAAAGCTACTACAAAGGCTGTATCACTCAGAGGTCACCTGACCTTGGTGAACTCCCCGGACAGGAAGCTCTGCTCGAAGCCGCTGTACATGGTGAGTGGGATCAGCATCCGCAGCCTCCAGTCCTTCAGCAGCCTTAACGTGGCCAGGAACGTGTGGCAGAACGGCTGCTTGGTCTGACGGAACCGAGACGCCTCCTCACCATCGATGTTGTCCAAGAACACGGCCACGATCAGCATCGCCAACAAGCCCACGCCTAAAATACATAATCCTCTGCAGGTAAATGATGGAAATATTATGTATTATTTGCACATAGCTATTCCTTTTTTAAATTATGTTTAATTGCATTTCAAAATTTTAATTTAGGTGTACTGGACCTCTAGCATTAGCATTAACCTAGCATTAACATAAATCGAGCAATAGCATTAACCTTACATTAGACTAGCAATAGCATTACCTAGCATTAACATAAACCTAGCAATAGCGTTAATGTGGCATTAGCATTAACAATTAACTTAGCAATAGCATTACTTTAGCATTAGCCAAGCAATAGCATTACTTTAGCATTAGCCAAGCAATAGCATTACTTTAGCATTAGCCTTAATATAACAATAACATTAAACTAGCATTAGCATTAACCTAGCAATAACATTAACCTAGCAATAGCGTTAATGTAGCATTAGCCTTAATCTAGTGTTACTATTAACCTAGAGAAAGCATTAACTGTCAGTGCTCAATCCTTTCACGGGCCTGATCTTTTCAGATCTTTTCAACGCATGTGCGAAACGTGTCTACATCTGATCGGGCTATTTTACGGCAGTTCGTGTACTATTTAAGAGGTTGAAACCCTGCTGTTTAAAAAGAATTAACCTAGCATTAGCATTAACATAAACCTAGCAATAGCATTAACCTAGCATTAGCCTTAATCTAGCATTACCATTAACCTAGCATAAGCCTAACAATAGCAATTACCGAGCAATGACATTAACCTAGCATTAGAATTAACATAAAGCTACCAATAGCGTTAACATAGCATTAGCATTATTCTAGCATTACCATTAACCTAGCAATAATATTAACCTAGCATTAGAATTGACATAAACCTAGCAATAACGTTAACTAAATGTTAGCATTAATCTAGAAATAGCATTATATATAGATTGTGTGTTTTCAACAGCTATTTTTTAAAAACCTAATTTGGTTGTTTAAATTATGATTTAATGACGATGGGAAAAGGTGGGTCCCAGGGTGAGACCAGTGGAGAACCCCTGTTCTAAAGATCTATTTAAAGCCTTTGTATTCACCGTTATGCAGATGATACAGTGGTATATTAGTGTTTCAGAACACTAGGTTCAAACTGTGACACTGTCACACACATTAGCAGTGATCACTTCCTGTATTCACAGGAAGTGTTAAACTGATTCTTACCGATGTAACATCCAACCAGGGTCAGAACCAGGTTCTGCTCAGGCTTTGTGCTGCTGTTCCCAGAGCTGACGTTCAGGCCACAGTCGAAGGCACCACACGTCTGTAGCTGCTCCTCTGGGATGTCGGCTGTCAGGATAAAACATAGTTAGTAAATCCGTCGATATGATGATATTGTAGTTACATATTTTTATAGATAGATAGATAGATAGATAGATAGATAGATAGATAGATAGATAGATAGATAGATAGAGCATGCAGAGATATCCAGGAAAAAAGTAGTAGGCTTTAAAAAAAAAAGTAGAAGGTTATAACTGGTGGCGAGTTGCCATCGCTGGGTGCCGATGACGTGCCCGATGGGGGTCAGGGGTCATCATCCCCCACATGGATATTTAAGTGGCTATTGTGATTGTGAGTCAGTTTGGGTGCGCCACGTGCCAGCAGTATATGCAAAGCTCTCAAGTCTCACGCATTGGGCATGAGACACGCATTTCAACCTGTTCACACGTTCACACGCCACACCATGTATATCTCACGCAGGGAAATTACCATTTTAAAGGTGCGTTCACACCGAACGCAACTGAAGTAACTAGATTTCATTCAAAATCAATGTAAATGACGCAACTTCAAGCAATAACTCCCCCATCCTTCACTGTCTGTAGAGCTGAGGAAACCCCTCCCTCCGGCTACAGTGGAGGTCTGCAGCCAGGACCTCTTGAATTCATCAGGGCAAAATTAGTAACTCCATAAGTTGATCATTTAAACCGTAAAAGTGTTGTTAATAAGTGCTGTAAACATACTGCCAGAGAAGAAGTGAGCAACCCTCTCTCTCCCCTGTTACCCAGCTATACACACACACACCTGGTCATCACGTCACTGGAGTGATGGAGTGATGGAGTGATGGAGTGATGAAGTGATGGAGCGATGAAGTGATGGAGTGATGGAGCGATGAAGTGATGGAGTGATGGAGTGATGGAGTGATGGAGCGATGGAGCGATGGAGCGATGGAGCGATGGAGTGATGGAGTGATGGAGTGATGAAGTGATGGAGTGATGGAGCGATGAAGCGATGGAGTGATGAAGTGATGGAGTGATGGAGTGATGGAGTGATGGAGTGACCAAATAGCACCACTATGTTCAAGCAACTCATCACGGTGCAGTGACTGCAGTTGCATTCAGTGTGAACACACCTTAAAGTAGAAGGCGGCCAGAAAGAGAGTAGTAGGTGATTCCGCTCACTAAGTATGTAGATAGACTGGAAGGTACATAGATATGTAAATAGTTATGTAGATAAATCATAGATAGTACAGTAGATTTGTCAATATGTACAGTGGGGCAAAAAAATATTTAGTCAGCCACTAATTGTATAAGTTCTCCCACTTCAAAAGATGAGAGGCCTGTAATTTTCATCATATATAAACCTCAACTATGAGAGACAAAAAGAGAAAAAAAATCACATTGTAGGATTTTGAATTAATTTATTTGCAAATTATGATGTAAAATAAGTATTTGGTCAATAACAAAAGTTAATCTCAATACTTTGTAATGTACCCTTTGTTGGCAATGACAGAGGTCAAACTGTTGCTGGTATTTTGGTCCATTCCTCCATGCAGATCTCCTCTATAGCAGTGATGTTTTGGGGCTGTTGCTGGGCAACACGGACTTTCAACTTCCTCCAAAGATTTTCTATGGGGTTGAGATCTGGAGACTGGCTAGGCCACTCCAGGAACTTGAAATGCTTCTTATGAAGCCACTCCTTCGTTGCCCGGGCGATGTGTTTGTGATCATTGTTGTGCTGAAAAACCCAGCCACGTTTCATCTTCACTTGCTGATGGAAGGAAGTTTTCACTCAAAATCTCACAATACATGGCCCCATTCATTCTTTCCTTTACACAGATAAACAGCCCCAAAGCATGATGTTACCACCCCCATGCTTTACTGTAGGTATGGTGTTCTTTCTCCTCCAAACACGACGAGTTGAGTTTTTACCAAAAAGTTCTATTTTGGTTTCATCTGACCATATGACATTCACCCAATCCTCTTCTGGATCATCTAAATGCTCTCTAGCAAACTTCAGATGGGCCTGGACATGTAGTGGCTTAAGCAGGGGGACACGTCTGGTACTGCAGGATTTAAGTCCCTGGTGGCGTAGTGTGTTACTGATGGTAGTCTTTGTTACTTTGGTCCCAGCTCTCTGCAGGTCATTCACTAGGTCCCCCCGTGTGGTTCTGGGATTTTTGCTCACCGTTCTTGTGATCATTTTGACCCCACGGGGTGAGATCTTGTGTGGAGCCGCAGATGGAGGGAGATCATCAGTGTCTTGTATGTCTTCCATTTTCTGATAATTGCTCCCACAGTTGATTTCTTCACACCAAGCTGTTTACCTATTGTAGATTCAGTCTTCCCAGCCTGGTGCAGGTCTACTATTTAGTTTCTGGTGTCCTTTGACAGCTCTTTGGTCTTGGCCATAGTGGAGTTTGGAGTGTGACTGTTTGAGGTTGTGGACAGGTGTGTTTTATACTGATAACCAGTTCAAACAGGTTCCATTAATACAGGTAACGAGTGGAGGAGGAGCCTCTTAAAGAAGAAGTTACAGGTCTGTGAGAGACACAAATCTTGTTTGTTTGTAGGTGACCAAATATTTATTTTACCGAGGGATTCAATTAATTAATTAATTAATTAATTAAAAATCCAACAATGTGATTTTCAGGATTTTTTTCTCATATTGTCTCTCATAGTTGAGGTTTATCTATGATGAAAATTACAGGCCTCTCTCATCTTTTTAAGTGGGAGAACTTGTACTATTGGTGGCTGATTGAATACTTTTTTGCTCCACCGTAGATAGTTACATATTTTTGTAGATAGGTAGATATAGATAGAATGGTAGATACATATTGTAGATAGATACGTACAGATAGATAGATTGGTAGATACGTAGATAAATCATATAGATAGTAGATTTGTCAATATGTAGATAGTTACATATTTTCATAGATAGATAGGTGGGTAGATAGATACATACAAAGATACTGTACAAAGATATATTGGTAATTACGTAGATAGATTGGTAGGTACATAGATATATGTGTCGATTGATATGTATTATTTATTTAAACTTGTTTTTATCTGAGCATTAATACAGAAAACAGCAAAGGCTTTGTGGGTTTTTGAGTAATTTTATAGAATTTTGTTGTGTATTTTTGAAACCATTTTGGATGTTTTTGCATCAATTTAGTTTGTTTTTCTGTTGTTTTGTGTCATTTCATTGTCATTCTGTATGTCTGGAGTTATTTTGTGTATTTGAGGTTTCATTTTGTATCTTTTTCAGTTATTAAGATTCATTTGGTGTTTCATTTTTGTGGTTGTTTTTGTCTAGATTGGTAATCATTTAGTTGATTTTGTAGTGTTGCATTCATTTTATATCTTCTTTCAGTCATTCTTGGAGTAATCTTGTGTATGAATGTTGAGGGTTTTGTGTAATTCCATTGTGATTTTGTGTCTGGAGTCAGTTTGTGTGTTTTTGTTGTAATTTTAGTTTTAATTTATTTATTTTATTATATTATTTTATTCATCAGGGACAATAAAAACATCATTGCCTCGTTTAAGAGGAAAATGGGTCGTACGTGAGGCTTTATCTATTTCTGTTTTCTTTTTGTATCATATTTGTGTATTTGGAGTCACTTGGTGTCATTTTATGTGTGTTTTTCTTGTATTGTGTATTTGTTTTGGGCCCACGTATGGGGTGCTGAATGTAATAACTCGGTCACTGTTTCAAAGCCGACATATTCTGAACATTTTGCTAATTTGAGACAAATTCATGTAAAACAGCATGTTCTACAATATTGTTAAAAATGTGTTCACACGAAAAATAAATCCAAATGTTACATCTAAATGTAAATCTAAATCTAAATGTAGATCTAAATCTAAATGTAGATCTAAATCTAAATGTTAAATCTAAATGTAAATATAAATATTAAATCTAAATCTAAATGTAGATCTAAATATAAATGTTAAATCTAAATTTAAATCTAAATCTAAATCTAAATGTTAAATCTAAATGTAAATCTAAATGTTGAATTTAAATGTAAATATAAATATTAAATCTAAATGTTAAATCTAAATTTAAATGTTCAATCTAAATGTAAATCTAAATGTAAATCTAAATGTAAATCTAAATGTAAATATTAAATTGGTCACCAAGCGTAAAGCTAAATGTTTAGAAATTATACAAAGTGGGCTGGCCACTGATTTAATATTCAGCTTTAGATTTAATATTTAGATTTAGATTCAACATTTACATTTAGATTTAGTTTTTACACATTTTTAACAAAAATATAGAACATGCTGTTTTACATTAAATTTCTGTATCAAATGAAAGACAAAAGACCTAAATGTTCAAAATATGTTGGTTATGAAAAAGTGACTGAGTTAGAGGTTCAGGAGATATCTAAAACATGTAGGACGGGAGCTCTCCAGGATCACACTTGCAGTTTAACTCCGCCCTCATACCAATATTCATGTCCTGTCCAAAGATGAGCGAGGACATGAGGTTTCCCCAAACGCCAGACGACTGGAAGATGAAGAAGAAGACGCCAAAATATTGGTTGATGACGTCCGAGCCTTTCTTGCCGTCCTTCTTGGCCTGAACGTTGCCAGCAATGGTCAGGTACGTGCACTTAGCCGACCACAGGGGGGCGCCCCCCAGCCCCAGGATGACTGAGGTGGGAATGAGTGTGTACCTAAGGTCAGAGGTTAAAGTCATTGTGATTGGATTGGAATGTTGGAGTGGTAATGTTGTGGGAGTGGTTACCATCCAGGGTAGAGGTTTCCAAAGGAGTAGGACACGTAGCAGCCCATGCTCACCACCACACTCCACTTACAGCCCAGGTTCTTGATCATTATCGGAGGCAGAAACATGGAGGAGATGATGATGGAGGCATAGATGACGCTCAGAGAGGCCACGCCCATTCCCTGCTCGGTGTTCAGGCTGCTCTGCATACGTCACAAAAAAAACCAACAAAAACATTCAAATGGCGCATTTCCATTGGCGATATCAGCTCCAGACGGCTCCGCACTTCTCGCTTTCGGGACCCGATACTGTTTTTCCAGAGCGTTTCTATTGAGCACCAACCTGACACGTGAAACCGCCAGACTTCATGAATTGCACTTTTTGCCGCCATCCTCACAAGATCACCAACAAAAATCAAGGGAGGCCAAATGCTTCCTCTCTGTGCGTGAGTTGATGACTCTACGCTGTGAGGTTCCTCTGAACCAATCAGTGTCTGCTTTGAGCCAACGTCACATTTTCAGACCAGGGCTGATTTTCCTGGAACCTCAACGAAGGAGGTTCTTAAAAAAGCAGCACCAGGTACCACGGAGGAGCTACTTTTCCCAATGGAAATGTGATAAAAGAGAGTAGAGCCGATATCGCCAGTGGAAACACCAAAACATACTTTGGTCTTGTCTTGTCTCAATTTCCTTGTCTTGTAATTATTTCTATCTGATCTGGTTTGGGCTTGTCTTCTCTCGTTGAACTTGGTCTTCTTTCATCTTCTATTCTTTTATCGTATCTTGTCTGATATAT
Source organism: Gouania willdenowi (assembly GCF_900634775.1). Classification (NCBI taxonomy): domain Eukaryota; kingdom Metazoa; phylum Chordata; class Actinopteri; order Blenniiformes; family Gobiesocidae; genus Gouania; species Gouania willdenowi. Next base: position 2,414,849 of record NW_021144848.1, read on the forward strand.
TTTTTTATTTTATATTTTTTCTGTCTCGTCAGATCTTCTTGTCTTGTTTATTTTGGTCTTGACTTGTCTTCTCTCAACTCGTCTCATCTTATCTGATCTGGTCTTGTCGTCTCTCATTTGATATTGTATGTCTTATATCTGGTCGGATCTGGTCTTGTCCCATCTCACCTTGTCTGGTCTTATCTTGTCTAATTTTGTTTGGTCTCGTATCATCTTGTCTCTTATTTCTTTCTGCCTAGTCTCATCTGGTCTTGTCTAAACTTAGTTTTGTCTTGTATTCCTGTATTGTCTGGTCGAATTCGATCTTTTCTCCTCTGATATGATCTTTGTTGAGCTGCTAAATTTAGTCTGGCTTTGTCTCGTCTCGTTTTTTTTTCATCTCATCTTGTCCAATCTTGTCTCGTATTCTTTCTGCCTGATCTGGTCTGATCTGGTCTGGTCTGGTCTTGTCTGGTCTGGTCTTGTCTTGTCTAGCCACTCATTATCGTCCTTTTCAAAACTTTGACTGACTTAAAAAATAAGAAAAGTAAACTTGAACAAGTCTCAGATGAAACCAAAGACGAACTCTACTCTGCGTTTTATTTTTATGACTTGTCCTTTTAAAGCTGAGCTCAGCATAAAAACTTTGTTGGTAAAAGGTTCAGCTGCAGCTTCAATTTAGTTCATCTTCATCACGTTTCAGAGACAAAACATGAAGAAATTTAACTTTTTAAGGTCAGTGGTTTCAAATATGACTTGTAAAATACAAGACAGACACATCCCTTTCAGAATAAAAGCACAGTGTTTTAGATTAGGTAACCGTTTCTCAATCTGTGTACTGGTGCGGACTGTGGACTCGTAAAACGTCATTACGTGAGGCCCAAGTCCTGTTCCAATTCAAAGTCCGCTGTAAACCCCCGGATGAGAACGTGCTCCGCCCGTTTTACCCAGCATGCATCAGAGGAGGCTTGTGCTATTTTTCCCAGCATGCACATGGCTGAGTCCTTTATTATTATTACCATTTTGTACATTTGTTTTTTCCTTTTCTTCTTCACTTATTATTTTTCAATTATTATCATTAATCATTGAAATAAAAATGTATTTATCTTCCTACCATCCTCCTTCTACCATTAATAGCCAATTATTATTCTTTTTATTATTACCTGTCTGATCCATTGTAAATGATAATTATATGTGTTTGGACTAACTTCCTGTATCGCCTATTGCTTCTTAATCCATCTGATTAGCCTATAATCAGATTAATATATTATTATAATATATTCAACAAACACACACATGTTTATTGTTTTATTTGTTTATTTTAATGTATCACCAAATGTTTTATTAGTTTACAAAATAATATTTATAACAGTAACATCTACTCAATGATACATATTATTTTCTTTGATGTTTACAGTGGAGCACACACACACACACACCACACTGTTGCACACAACCATGTCACGAAGTTTGCTTTGTCCCAAAACAACGAGTATGCAAAGTCCGTGCATGTGCACTCCGTAAGTCCGTTCCCCAAGTTTGCTCGCTCGCTACAAAATAAACTATATATATATATATATATATCTATATATATAATAGATATATGAAATATTACAGTTTCCTATATCGCCAAAATAGAAAACTCGATACATCTTGAATCTCGATATATCGTCCAGCCCTAATTCCTAAATGATAAAACAGCCTAAATAAAAACATAAATGTGTATATGAAGCACATGTGTTTATTTAATATATTTACAGTTTATAAACAAGTCAACACGTTGTATATTTACTGTTAATTTCACGTTGCTTGTCTTTAAGTTAGACATTAACATTTTATTTTATTATATATTTTATTATAATTTCTCATACTCACTCATGTGGTTCTCTGGTATTCACTAATGACTTATTAGACACATTTATTACAGACTTTACATTATTTAACACTTTATAAACAGTGTATATTTGTGGAGCTTGTGATTGGATGATTTTTCATGATGACTTACGTGGTTCCTTCTGCTGTGGTAGACGTTAAAATATCAGTTATTAATCTAACAGAACGTGTAACTGTGTCACATCCTGATGGTCTTTATGAAGATAAACTCTATGTTATATTTTACAACATATTTACACCAGTTCTTTGTTTTTTTTACTAGAACATCTTCATTCATCATCTCTGTTCTGAGTTGTTTACAGGTTTGTTGCTGATGTCAGCACTAATCACTAATCACTGATCAATAATCACTAATCACTCAGGTCATTTCAGGAGGAAGTTCTCACGAGGCTAGTGACAGATTATTATTATTATTATTACATTAAAATATGGGATATTTACGGGGAAATACGGGAAGAAGGCGGGAAAGAACAAGAACAAAAGGGGATATTTGACAATAATACATAGTTAGATAATAAGTGGTCCTACCTGCAGACTCTGGAGGCCTCCATAGGCAGTGAACAGGAACAGAAAACCCACAGAAACCACCAGCACGTTCTTAAAGTTTCGACTGATCATCTTTTTGAGCGGATGTGAAAAGTTAATAATAATAATATAAAATAAAAATAAAAAAACGCTGCTTAATCCAGGACGTATTAGTTGAGTTTTGAGCAGCAGAAGCAGTTTTTACACACGCAGTAAAAAAGTGTCAAAGTCCTGTTGGTGACGCTTTAGAACCACGTGATGCCTTCAAGGACACTAGGAAAACGTAGTTCCCTCTAATTGTTTACATTTTTTATCTGTCGGCCCAGAAGGGAAACGTGATATGTAATATTATGTATGTGGAGTATAATTGTAACAAATCGCTAATCTAGATACAAACGTGCGCGATGTGAGTGTATCGATTTATTCAGTTTGCATCGGTACAATTGACGGGTGTAATCGAGATGCATCGGTCACCGCGTTTCTTCATCGGTAAAAATCATTGCATTTATTTATTTATTTATTTATTTATTTTAATCCATCCATCATTTATCATTTTCTGACCCTCTTGTTCCTGTTTTCGGGGTCGCGGGGTGATTTTTTTTATGCTATATTTAATTCTAGAATGTGAGTTATTGGACATTGAAAAAACAGGTGAGTAATATTTACAGGATGTAAGTGAAAGAATGCACAGTTTATGTCAATTTCCAAACATCTTCATAAATAGTTGTTGGTGGGATAGTAAAGGTAAATCATTTTAAAGTATTTTATTGTTGATTAAGAATTGTAAAGGTTCTTTTCCAGTGAAGACATGAGAAATCCGGTGATGTTTACAATATAATACAGTTTCTGATGTGTTTTTCACTGAAGAAATCTATTTAATCATCAAAGATCATGTAGTTGATGTGATAGAATCTTTGAACAGCCCTTCATTAACTGTTAGGTATATATTTGATGACAGATTGAAGGCATTAAGGAATTGGCTTCATGTTTGTTTTGAACTCACTGAGAGTGATGACGTCACTTTTTCCTGTTTAAAGTTGTGACAGTGTGATAAACAGGTTCTACATGTGAGGAACCACTTCCTGTTCCTGATGTTAAATCTGGGTCTAAATCCCAACGCTACTGGTGGAAAGAACTTTGTGTTGTTGTGTGATGTATAGATATATTCTAGTAGAGATTATTAGCAAAATGCTGCTTATAAAGCATACAACACATCATCTGTCTCTAGTACTAGTTTTAGTAAGACTGAAATGCAGCTGCTTATTTACTATTTACATTTGCATCATGTTGAATCACATTGTACAAAAATGCGTTTTTTTTTTTTACAAAAATGATAGAATTGAATTGCCATCAAATGGAATCAGGAACAGGGGCGAATCGTATCGCCAGTGGATTCAATGTATCGCTAATGTATCGTATCGCTGGTAGTGTATCGAGATGCGTTTCCAATCGTTGTCAGTGATGGAGATTCACATGTTTATGTAAATATGTAGCAAAGACGGAACGATTCACAGAGTTCACCACACGGTTGACAGTAGTTTTACAATCTGTCTCTTAATGTTTTTAAAGGAAGAACGACATCACCTCCAAGGAATGATGACATGGATCAATGTGATGATATCAATTATATCAACTATAGCTAAACTACTAGCATCATGTGCTCAGTTTAGGTTCACTAGTGCACGAGTACTTTACTAGAGAAGTAATAAGTGTTACTAGTGCTACTAGTTAGCCTTACAAGTTAATAGACTTTTTAAAATATTACAAGCAATCAAGGAGCTGGATTTGGTTATAATCTCTCCTTTCTATTAAAGGTGCAGTCTGCAACTCTTATAAAGGTGACTATTTGTCATATTTACTAAAGCTGTCACTATGTAAGGACAGATTTACATCAAACTAGTAGTTTGTGTGAAAAAAACATGCTCATTGAGCCCCGCCCCCTGCTGCTCCTGCAGCCTTTGGCAGATTGCCAGAATGCACCACGACCGAGCAAAAAGAACCAATCAGAGCCAGGACTGTGTGACAGCTGTTGCTCACAAACCCCGCCCCTTTCCCGGTGCGAGAGCGCCATCTTTTTTTACAGTGTATGATGTGGAGGAGTAGAAGATGGAAATGGTGACTTTTCTGCTTGAAAGGTAAATACTGCTGCTTGATTTACATTACGTTTTGAGTGTTGCGGACTGCACCTTTAAGTTTACTAGTGCAGGGATTCTCAACCTTGGTGTCGTGAGACACTGGGAAGGATTCGCCAGATGTCTTCAAGAAACTTGTCATATTTTAGTCTATTTTCATCACTTTTTCTCGCCATTTTTTTTCTCCTTTTAATGTATTTTTTGCTACATTACTCCCATTTCTAACACTTCTTCATCAAATTTCAACGCCTTTTCTGCACATTTTTTCCACTTTCATGACATGTTCAGCACTTATAAACCTTTTCCACCTAATGTCAAATATTATGACCCATTATTGTCACTTTTAACCTCTTTTACTATATTTCATGATTATTTTTGTAAATTTAAGCACATTCATGATTTGTCAGGCCCATTATTTGACAGTTTAATTAATTGTTCCAATATCGACACTTTGACCTTTTTACTACTTTTTGTTGTCCACTCTAATCTGCAAATATTAACCAATTTCTGTGGTTTTTTAAATCCTATTTCACCACCTTTTCCACCATTTTTGGTCACTTTCAACCCATTTTATTTCTGATTAAAACCAGGATTTCCATCTTTAAAATGACTATAATAATAATAATAAACGTTCCTGGATAACAGTGGATATTATTCAGATGAATAAATAAATGTGGTTATCACAGATTCATAGAACAATGGACCATCATTTTACTGACTTTATGGATGGATGGTCATCTATAAGTGGGAATCCCTTATACATGACCCTGTCTCCATAAGACTGTTCTTCAATGTCTGTGTTTAACAATGTCTACATGCATTAGTTTACCAAAAGCCTTTACTAGTAAAACATTTTAGTTTACTAGTGCTACTATAACATGCTTTAATAGTAACATCTATTTGTGCACTAGTAAACCATTGACCCCTAGTAGAGTTTAATAATAGTTGATATACAGTAACTGATATCAAATATGCTTAAATGCAGAGATGGGCCACAAAAATGTGATTTTCTGATACAAGCTTAAAAACACACATTTTGTGTTTTTAAATTCATTTAGTAGATTTTCTCATCAATATGACACATTTTTTTTTGTCTTTTTGTGTTTTCAAGTCTTTTTGTGTCTTTTTGATATATTTTTTTTAGTTTTTGTTGTCATGTTGTGTGTGTTATTACTCATTTTGATCATTTTTGTCTTTTTGTTGTTACTTTTTGTTCTTTTCTGAACATCATGTGCATTTTGCTGTCGTTTTCTGCGTTTCTGGTGTTTTTTGTGTAACTTCCAACTTCATGAATTACAATTTTAGTTTTGGGGGCCCCACAAAATTAGACAGAGGGCTGCATGTTGCCCCCGGGCCGACAGTGGCAGAGAAATAAATAAAAAAAATAATATTAATTAAAAAAAAAGGGGATAAATAGTAGTTTCAGTTACTTTACTAGAACCATTGTTGTTTACTGGTACTACTAGTAAAGCACCAGCAGAGGGAGCCCCAGTCTGTTCATGTGGTTCTAAACCATCACTAAACTAAACAAGTTCAGTCACATCTCCTCACATAACTGCTTCCTCCCAGTGAATCCAGTCTGCACATGCTGTGGCCCAGTAAGGCCTGGAGGCAAAGCATTATGGGTATTCAGAGACAGACAGACAGGTATGTCTGCACACTGTGTGTGTGTGTGTGTGTGTGTGTGTGTGTGTGTGTGTGTGTGTGTGTGTGTGTGTGTGTGTGTGTGTGTGTGTGTGTGTGTGTGTGTGTTGAAAACTAGCATCACATTTTCTGTTTTTGTGTCATCATCAACTTTCCCTGATCATCAGAGATGTAAAGAGTACTGATATATTCTAACCCCCCCCCCCCCCCCCCCCCCCCCCAACATTTATTTTTGGTAATAAAAATCTGAAATGTTTTATTGGCCAAGTACAGTTGTTAAGACAGCACAAGGAGTTTGACTTGGTAGTCAAAATAACAAAGAAACAAGCCAGCAACAATAATAATAATAATAATGATGATAAATATAAAGTATGGGGGATAAATAGAGAATAAAGGATAAATATGATAAATATAAATATATATACAGTGCAGCAGGTAATGTCTTCATGGAGGTGGTGATCAGGTGGGGGTCAGGGGGTGACTGGGGCTGTGTTCATGTAAAGAAGCTGTTTTTCCAGAGGAGAGATTAAAACAATCTTTTTACAGTTTCTTTACATACAGTAAACATCTCACGTAGAAACTTAAAAAGAAAGAGAAACCACAACCTCAACCCAACATAGTGGTGATGTCATGCATTTCATTGTTGTCTGGTCATTTCATGTTTTGTAGTTTCACAGTATCCGTTAAATGCTTGAGTTTAACAAAGTTTACTTTACTTCTTTTAAAACAAATATACTTTTACAAGTAAAATTACTGATTCAGAAATATACTCAAACAAGTACAGGTACCCATAAAGCAACTTAATTACAGTAATGTGAGTACTTTACATTACTTTCACTTCTGCGAATCATTCATTTTATTTTTGTGGCAAAACCACGTAGAATTGTAACATCCAACTGTTAGCTGTCACCATACAGCTGTTAGCTACACTTAAAACACACGTTACGTGGTGAAAAATAGACTGAAAATGTCTCTTATTTCATAGATATTTCTATTTCAGAAGGTGAAGTCCATCCTATCACCTCATTATACGTCAGATTTTACATGAGAATTGATATTTCCGTCTCTATGACCAAACTATTACGAAGATAAATTGCATGTAAATCAATGATATTTTATGTAATGTTGTGCAATGTTATGTTATACAGTATGTTGCAAAGCTATTATAATGTATGTCAGGTCATTGTATATAATTGTGTCATTATTATATGTCGTTTACAGTGTAAATTTTATGTCACGTTATACACATTATATTAATATTAAATATATAGACCGCCTGAAGATTCACACCTACCACAATGTGTGTAACAATGATTTGTAACATAATTGATATTGTTGACCACAAATATTTGCGTCGATGTGACGTTTAATGTACATTCATGATAAAATCTTTCTGCTTGGTTTTTGCTGCAGTACCATACATGAACTGCTGGGGGCAGTGTCGCTGCACCGTTTACATTGCACAACAGCAGAAGAACCAACCTAAAGTCTCAGAAATTTGGGTCCGTTTGACTGAAAACTACCTGAGGTAGAATAACAAATGAGTTCATATATATATTTGGTACAGTCTCTGTGTTTTATGGCACTTAAAATATATGTATATTATGTACATTACATTAAGAATTTTATTTTTTTTGAATGAATTCGGGAAAACTGTAATGAAAACTTTTGACCACCCCCTCAAACTCTGCGTATGGTAAACAATAGGCTGAAAATGTGTGATATGGTCCTAAATGTCTCTTATGTCATAGATATTTCTATTTCAGAAGGTGAAGTCCATCCTATCACCTCATTATACGTCAGCTCTAGCGGAAAAGACGATGAGTCGTGCTGACTTCAAAGTAAGGGTGTGCAATCTGATGATATAGATTGTTAAGCATCACAACATGACGACGATCTCCCTAATCGTCTGTAGTTCACATTTGAACCCTCGCGGTGCCGTGTCTGCGTCATATGTCTATGGTCCATACACAGGTTGTTTTCTCACACATGTACTAGTCAGCATTACAGACACTAAAGATTATTAAGTGTAATTATCAGAGCAGAAGTACTGTATGCTCCGCTTTCTTGCTTTTTTCACTGATTTTGACCCATTATTGTTTTTCTTGTAAAACTATTGAATAAAAATAAAAAAATAAATGAAGTTTATATTGCTTATTGCCATTTTGAAAAAAAAAATATAGAGATATGAATATTGGTCCATATCACTCAGGCCTAATGTAACCAAAGCAGTAACGTTTGTTTTTCTCATATCGCCTATTTCTAACATTCTGTGATCAGTGGGAGGGGCCTATAATGTCGCTGGAAAATCCTTCACCATACCATGGCTATTTTTCAATGGATTCGCATCAAATTCACTGAAAGTGATTTTTAACTGGTTTTACATTTAAACTGGGTTTTTTCAACGCCATAAAAGAAAAACCGCTACGACTCTCATATACATATTTGATACACATGATGACTGTCCATCCCTAAACAAGAATCAATGTGAATATATAAACCTTTCTCCTGTAACTTGGCCACACATTGAGGTACAGTACTCAGACTAGTACCATTGAGTCAGTCTTCTGTTTTTCCTGCATTATCATTTTCAATTGAATTAATAAAAACAACATTAAAGGACATTACGCAACAATAAAATACACACAATAAGATGTCTTTCACATGAACAATTCTTACAAATCAGAAATGTGTTTTAACCAGTTTTATGATATATATATATTTATTTATTTTTTCCACAAATTTTGCCTCGTTTATTATATCATTAATATATGTCATGTGATGTCATGTTATGTCAATATGTTGTCTTTGTGTTTCTGTGACAGTTCTGCAGTGAGGATAAAGTTGTTTCTTAATTGTCTGACTGCAGTGGAGTCATGGGAAACACACACACACACACACACACACACACTGGGGCAAATCCCTCCTGGAATCTGAGACCTGCATGTGAACCAGTCTGAGGTTTTTAATCCTGATCCTGGTTTTATTACAGACGTCGGCACTGGTTTCAGTGTTTTTTAAGTTTGACCAATAACAATCCACTGATTTATACCAGTCTCTCACAACTAATACACACTAACATGAAACTAATACACACTAACATGAAACTAATACACACTAACATGAAACTAATACACACTAACATGAAACTAATACACACTAACATGAAACTAATACACACTAACATGAAACTAATACACACTAACATGAAACTAATACACACTAACATGAAACTAATACACACTAACATGAAACTAATACACACTAACATGAAACTAATACACACTAACATGAAACTAATACACACTAACATGAAACTAATACACACTAACATGAAACTAATACACACTAACATGAAACTAATACACACTAACATGAAACTAATACACACTAACATGAAACTAATACACACTAAGATGAAACTAATACACACTAACATGAAACTAATACAAATAGTACTTCACAACATATGAGTAGAAACTTTTATTATTTAAATTTGAATGTTAATAAAGCATCGAAGCTTGTTTCTGCCTCAGAGGGTTGTGTAGTGTATGTATGTATTTGACAGTGTGTGTGTGTATGTGTGTGTGTCATCAGATGATCCTTTTGTTGTGTGTTTGCTGACACCACAGTGAGTGCATCGTGTGTGTGTGTGTGTGTGTCTGACCGATGCTTTCCCAGCAACACAAAGAGTGAGTCGCACAAAGATGCTGAACTCATCACTGCACGGCTTTATTTAGCTGAATGACACACACGTACACACACACACACACACACGCACACACACACACACACACACAGATGCTGTGGGAAACGTTGGCAGCTCAAGTGTCTCCTTCACTTTCAGGGAGAATTCCTAAATGTTGGGGTCGATGGAATTCACCATACAATAGACCAGAGGTTCTCAACCTGGGGGTCAGGACCACATTTGGGGTATCGACACGAGTCACTGGGAAGGGTTCACCAGATGCCTTGAATTTTTTTAATTTTTTTTTTATACCTTTTTTTCTACAACTACACCAATCCCACTCCCATTTCTGACACATTTTAATGCCTTTTATACACTTTTTTTTTTTTTTAAATTTCTAACATGTTCAGCACTTTTAAACCCTTTCCACCACTTTTCCACCTAATGTCACATATGTTGCTGACCCATTGTTGTCACTTTTAACCTCTTTTCAACATATTTCATGCTTTTTTTTAGCCAATTTAACCACATTTGCCATTTTCATGCCCTTTATTTACCAGTTTAAACTAATTGTTCCAATATTGAAACTATGAACCCTTTTTACCACTTTTTCTGTTTTTTAACCAACTTTTAACCAATTTCTGTGGTTTTTAAAATCACATTTCACCACCTTTTTCACCATTTTTGGTCACTTTTAACCCATTTTATTTCTGATTAAAACAAGGATTTAGATGTGTAAATTTATATCAGAAATTCAGTGTTTAACAATATCGGATATATTTCTCGTCATTTTCTAATTTTGAAGTTTTCTTGTTTAAACTTTAACTTTTTTTTCTCATAATTTTCAAAATGTCTTCTCATAACTTTGACTTTTTTCTCATAACTTTAAAATTTTCTCCACTTAACTTTAACATTAGGTGTGTACATTGGCATCTGTTAGTTATTGTGTTATTGTGTAGTATATTGTGTAGTTTATTGTGTAGTTTATTGTGTAGTTTGTTGTGTAGTATATTGTGTAGTATATTGTGTAGTTTATTGTGTAGTTTATTGTGTAGTTTATTGTGTAGTATATTGTGTAGTTTATTGTGTAGTTTATTGTGTAGTATATTGTGTAGTTTATTGTGTAGTATATCGTGTAGTTTATTGTGTAGTATATCGTGTAGTTTATTGTGTAGTATATTGTGTAGTTTATTGTGTAGTTTATTGTGTAGTATATTGTGTAGTTTATTGTGTAGTTTATTGTGTAGTATATCATGTAGTATATCGTGTAGTATATTGTGTAGTTTATTGTGTAGTATATTGTGTAGTTTATCGTGTAGTTTATTGTGTAGTTTATTGTGTAGTATATCGTGTAGTTTATTGTGTAGTTTATTGTGTAGTATATTGTGTAGTATATTGTGTAGTATATTGTGTAGTTTATTGTGTAGGTTATTGTGTTTTTGGAGGGAAACTCCAGCTCTGTTTATCTCTTCCAGGTGAGAGAGAAGAAGAACCAGGAGGCCGTGCTGCAGGTCGGACCAGATAAAGACACTCACATGGTGTGAATGCTGCTGCACCTGTTTCAGCTGTGTGTGTGTGTGTGTGTGTGTGTGTGTGTGTGTGTGTGTGTGTGTGTGTGTGTGTGTGTGTGTGTGTGTGTGTGTGTGTGTGTGTGTGTGTGTGAGTCATAGGTTTGTGCTGAATCAGCTGGATGAGAACAATAACGTTCAGAGAGGAATTCTATCGACTAAAAAGTCTGACTCAATCTTTGGTTTTCAAACAAATATTTGAACAAGGTGAATTATGAATATATTCACACTGTATACAGTGTTATTTTGGTTATTTTTTAGCATCTTTTATTATCTATTTATTTTTGATTTATTTAATTCAATATTATATTATTCTTATAGTGTACGTGACCCAGTGGTTAATAATAAATGGGTGATCCCTACTGTACTGACTATTGTCTCTGAGTTATATCACTTGATCAAATCTTTTATAACATTCCACATTACAAAATAAAGCATAAAAGTATCAATGATCTATGCTGATATTGTATTACATTGATATCAATATCTACAAAAACGCAATGATGTAGTATCGGTATCGGTAGAATATGCAAAAATGGGCTCAAATTGTTAAAAAAAATTCTTAGTTTTTTTTTAAAGGCATCTGGCGATGCCCTCCCAGTGTCTGACCCCTATGTTGAGAACCTCTGCTCTAGAGGCAGCATTGTTAACCATTGTGATGCTAACTGCTATGCTACGTTGGTTGGTTTATTATGGTGTGAGAACTGAAGTTTTCAGAAACATTCCTTGAGATTAGTTTGATTTTTTTTTATTTTCTCTGTTATTGACGCGTAGACATTGATAATGATCAGCTATCAGAACCAATGGTTGGTGCATGTGTTCATTAATGAATGATTCAGATATTATTAACGCTCTCTGCATATTTTTCACACCAGCTTTGTTCACACCTTTACAAACATTGACAATAGTTGTTCCTTTCGACCCCGTGTGGCTCGTTTCTCACTGAAACAGATGTTCCTGCCTCGCTGAGTGGAAGAAAAATCACATTTGTTAACAACAGATGGAGGAATGGGAACAAACAGAGAGGTGTGGAGACATATAGTGATTCACAGAGTTGACAGGAAAAATGGAAAATTCTTCTTTGCACTCAAAGAACTTTATTTTATTTTAATTTCTACTTTTGAAAAAAAGGGAGCAAAATTACAGAAATGGGACATCCAAAATAAAACTAAAAACACATGCATTTACTTCAGTACCAAAATAAATTAATGAATTTAATAATAAATAAATAAACAAATAAAATGAATATACATAAATTAACTAATAAATAAATGTAACAATAAATAAAATGATTAATACATAAATTAACAAATAAATGAAATGTATAATAAATAAATTAAATAAATAAAATTAAATAAATAAAATGAATAATACAAAAAATTAACTAATACATAAAATGTATAATTAATAAATGAATTAATTAAATCAATAATAAATAAATAAACTAATAACTGAAATCAATAATACATAAATGAACTAATAAATAAAATGTCTAAGAAATCAATAAATTAAATCAATAGAACAACTATGTTCAAACATCCCTTAATTTCTCAGCATTTAACCAACAATCATAAAATAAAGGGATACAGTCGTATTTCTAGCATCTCTGAGAGATTAGAAACTACTGTATGTGTATTCTTCTTCTTCTTCTTCTTCTTCTTCTTCTTCTTCTTCTTCTTCTTCTTCTTCTTCTTCTTCTTCTTCTTCTTCTTCTTCTTCTTCTTCTTCTTCTTCTTCTTCTTCTTCTTCTTCTTCTTCTTCTTCTTCTTCTTCTTCTTCTTCTTCTTCGTGTGGAACAAATATTCCTTTTTCAAAGCTTTGTCAATGCACAGTTAGAGTAGTGTGAGGAGGAAACTGAGGTGACTTAAGGTGCTGGATTTATTCATGCACTAAAGCTCCTTTTCATTCACTTCAAAGCTGCTTTTTATTCCCTCTCTGAGCTCCACAAGTCAAGCTTTCCTTATCCTCATCTCTGAGATGTGACGGAAGATCAACATCAAGCTTTGGTTTCTGCTTAAACTCTCTGAGCTTCTGGAATATTCTCATATTCTCATTATTACCATAACAAATGAGTGGGAAAAGATGTGACTGTGAACATAAGAAGAAGGTTGTGGAAGGAAAAGTGTCTGGTGATCAGAGAAAAACAAAGGGTGAGGCAGGGATTACATGATTAATATTGTGTGTGTGTGTGTGTGTGTGTGTGTGTGTGTGTGTGTGTGTGTGTGTGTGTGTGTGTGTGTGTGTGTGTGTGTGTGTGTGTGTGTGTGTGTGTGTGTGTGTCTGGTTATCATCAAAGCTTCACAGATAGAGGAAGTGGTGAAGCTATTGGGGTGAGGCTGGTTTCCTGCTGTGGTTTCTCACTTCTGCTGTTCAGAGATACACACACACACCCACACACACGCACGCACACACACACACACACACACACACGCACACACACACACACACACACACACACACACACACACACACACACACACACACACACACACACACACACACACACATTATCATCCTTTGACACAAACTGTCAAATAAATTACACAAAAATGCACAAATCAACAACAGAAATGCAGAAAATGACAGAAAATTGCAACAAGAATACAAAAAATAACAAAAACACACGTTCATGTTGTTAATGTGGCCCTTGGATCAGATAAATCACATATTTTTGTGGCCCCCTGCTGTGATAGTGTTGCCCATCCCTGGAATGTGCTGAACACATATTGCACACATTGCTGTTCCTCTGGGGTCAGTTTGACCCCAAGCTGTTTTAGTTGTGTAAAAGTTGTCTGTCTGTGTAATGCAATCTGCACATGCTCTCTCTCTCTCTCTCTCTCTCTCTCTCTCTCTCTCTCTCTCTCTCTCTCTCTCTCTCTCTTGAAAATGTCTTCTAGGAAAAGGTTTCCTATCAATGAGGTTTTGGAACAGCTCTTTCACAGTTTAAGTGATGTAGAGGAGGGTGTGTCTGAAACTTTATAGTGAATAACCCCAATATGTTACAAAAAGGAGTTGCAAAGAAATAAATAAGTTTATGGGGGGGGGGATAATAACTATTCAAGATAAATTAATCTAATTTACCTGATGGTGGCACTAGAGAACAGGTCAAGGTTTCATTATCAAGGGCTTATTTATGGATTCAACAAATAAACAAAGTGTTTGACACAAAGACTTGGTCAGATTGACCACAGGGGTAAAATGTGTTAGATGTAATATTTGAGGATAATAGGAGGGTTAAACCTTTTCTCATTGTGTGCCCCTCCCATTTGTTAACCTCAGAGTCACAGACGGTCGCGTGTCAACATGAACTGAGACGAGGAATCCTTCCCTCAACAAACACAACAAACACTGGCAGCGGAAACGAGCCTGATTATAAAGAGGAAGGAAAAAGTCCCACAGGTTATGGACTCGTCACAAACACAGACAATGGCTTCATCATCCTGTCCACACAGATAACAGGAGAAAAAATAATGCTTGCTTTTGAAAATCTGAAATGTATTAGATAAATTAAAGCTGTGGTATGTAGAATCGTGAGGCGCTCTTTATCAAAAGATAAAGTTGGGTGGAGAAAATGTGAGAGTTATGAGAAGATTTTTTGAAATTATAAGAATTTTTTTGAAATTATAGAAGAAAATTGGAAAATGATGAGATAAAAAGTTAGATTTTTTTTAAAACAATGAGAAAAATTTTAATTATGAGAAAAAAAATGTAAGTTATGAGAATTTTTTTTTTTAATTATGAGAAAAAAGTTAGTTAAAGGAAAATTACGAGATTAAAAGTTAAAGTTAAGAGAAGAAATTTGTTAAATCACGGGAATAAAGTTAAATTTGCAAAATTACAAGAAAAAAGTTAGATGAATATTTGAAAATTGTGAGATAAAACTTTAAGTTATGAGAAGAATTCTTTAAAATGTAGATATAAGAAGAAAAAAATCACAAAAAGTTAAAGTTGGGAGAATACATTTGAAAATTATGAGAAAAAAAATAGTGATGAGAATTTTTTTCAAAATTATGAGAAAAAGGTTAGTTATTAGAAGAAAATTGGAAAATTACGAGATATAAAGTTAAAGTCAAGTGGAGAAAATTTGAAAATTATGAGAAAAAAGTTAGTTATTAGAAGATTATGAGATAAAAATTTCACGTTAAGAGAAGAAATTTGAAAATGATGCGATAAAAACTAAAAATGATGAGAAAGAACATCTGCAGCGTGTCTGTTTGTTTCTTTGTGGGTTTTATTTACAGAACACTGTTGCTTTACTATTTTTAGAAACGCCCCGTCATGAATTTACCAACCGGGGAGTAGAGGGTTAACCGGGTGTGCGCGTCCTCGCTATCGGGGGCGTGCACGTCGGCGCGGGAGCGCGCAGCTGCAGCAGATCAGTCGGCAGGTCGTTCAGACGGTAGGAGACGCGCACAAAGTCCGGACCGACGAACACGGCAGAACCGAACCTTGGGTCGTCCGCCGCGGCCTTTCCTCCCCGCTGTGGAATTACCTTGTGACGGGGATTGTTTTTATCCAACCAACGCCGACACGCCGGGCAACCACGGAGAGGCTAGCCACCATGTCGGGGAGCAGGGAGGAGGAGAGGAGGAAACTGGCCGACATCATCAACCACTGGAACGCCAACCGGCTCGACCTGTTCGAGATCAGCCGGCCCACGGAGGTAAGGAGCGCCGCCCCAGGTGGCAGGAAAGGCCGAGGCTCTGAAGGCCTTTACCCGAAGCTGTCACTGGTTCTGGGAACAGTGGTAAGCTGTTAGGAACAACGTGCTTTACTAAGAAACACACCGAGATCCATGAAACAAATCTGCACATTGAAATAGCACAACAACCAGCCGTTATTATTTAATAATATGTGCTTTTTTCATAGCTATCGACCTCAACAACAAACGAAAAACTCCAGTGTTGTTTAAATCCATTCACAAATAAACTAAACTCTTTTCACCTCATGAGTTTCCACCAAAATGTGTGTATTTGTTAAAGAGCGAAGGCTCATTAAAAGTTGATATTTTACTCAAACTGCGTATTATTTATTCGTGCTGAACATGCTGTATTTATGGTCGTTTATAGTAATTTAAGTGATCACTTTAAGTATGTTGTTGCGTGTGTTTTGAAGGTGAAATCAGCGATGCTCGGCACTGAATTGCGTTATTTTTGACTGGACTTTGGCGTGGCCATCGCCAGAACAAGAGGTAATGGTGTAGTGGAGCTAGTGGCTCTCGTGTTGGCTGATGACTGACTTCCGGCTGCATCGTTGGTTGCTACTGGTAACCGTGGACGTTGAGAACAATGACTCGGACTCCCACCCATATATTCACGATTGATATATTAATTATACTTTTTTTACATATTCATATATCTAATTGTATATAATGTATAATGTGGTTGTTTTTAATAATTAAGGCTAGTAGTTATTGCTTTGCTAGTAGCGTCGGTATGAAACCTGGCTAGCTCAGCAGCTAGCTAGCTTTAAATGCAGGATATAAATATAATTTGTGTCCCATATGAGTATGCATGACTTTTAAATAGTGTAAGTGATTTATAGGACACAATGATACAATGAGATATTAGCAACAAGCAGGGTGCTCACTGCACATGCCTTCACCTGGTGGGGGGCACACAAAGAAAGATACAGCCCCTCTCACACCCTGTGTCCTGTCGGCCCACACACACTGGCCTTGGCCTGCATTGTTTCAACCAACTTGGCAACACTGACTTTAACCTGCAACATATTGACTGTGTTGTAATCAAAGTCGCGTCTGAGCTCAGGTTGTGGTTGTTTACTAATAACAGGATAAGAAACGCCTTCCTACTGTTAATTAGACACACAAGCCAAGCCACTTCTTAAAATGACTCCAAAACATACTAAATGACAACAAAAACACTCAAAATGACAGACATATGCACTCAATGACAATAAAAACCCACAAAATGACAACAAAAACACACAAAATGATACCTATACACACACAAACTGACAACAAAAACACCCAAAGTGGTTTTTGTTGACAGTTTGAGTGTTTTTGGAGTCATTTCACCACAAATCATGACCGACTGTGGGTATTTCACACTGTACCTCAAGTAGCTTGGGTTCTGTTCCTCACCCATCTTCCTCCAAACCTTTGGACCTTGATTCCCGAATGAAAGACACACTTTACTTTTATTGGAAACGAGGACGTTTTCTTTCTTGTCACAGTGATATTCACACTCAGGTGGTGTCATTTCTAGTGAGTTAGCATGTTCATCGTGTTCCCAGAAACATACATGATCTCAGCTGAACAATGTTGGCACACTGCCCTCGTTTTATCCACTTGTCTTTGTCCGTTGCAGTATTTCACCTGGAAGCCGAAGTGTTCCCAAGCAGGAGACTTTAGCGACTTTCACTAGCGTTAGCCATGACATACATGTAGCTGCAGGCGGAAGTAAACACACGCAACGTCCGTTCTGTTCCGGGAACTCACCCTTGCACAACCCTGTACCCGAACCGAACGTCCTGTACTGAAATGGTTCAATACAAATACATGTATTGTTACATCCTTAGTGTATGGTGGAAGGTGCTTCACTTGGTGCTAGCATAAACACAATCTACGGGACCTGGTTCTCAGAAAGAACCAGTTTTTGATTCCCATCCCTACTAATCTGGTATATATTCCTGCTGCTCGCCTTTAAGATCAAATCCTTTACCACAGAGCTCACATTGATTATATAAAATACACCTTGTGTGCATTTCCATTTCTTACAACTTTTAACCAATTTCTGTTTTTTAAAATCCCATTTCACCATTTTTAACCCATTTTATTAGTGATTAAAACAATGATTTCCATCTTTAAGATGACTATAATAATAATAATAAACGTTCCTGGATAACAGTGGATATTATTCATATAAATAAATAAATGTGGTTATCACAGATTCATAGAACAATGGACCATCATTTTACTGACTTTATGGATGGACCCCAAAAATCTGTCCCCGTTATTCCCCCTTATAGATGGTCCTGTCTCCACATGACTGTTCTTCAATGTTCATGTCTGTGTTCAACCACCTTCAGCTACAGTGGGGGCTGTATACACTGTATTTATAGACAAGCGATCCTCTACACACCAATTTTCTTAAAATGCAGAATTATATGTTGTACATAATGAGGAATACTTAGTGGAAGTCTTGTTTAGAGTGTGTAGTTTAGTTTCATTTAGCAAAATGCTGACATCTGGACTTTAAAGTGTCTGTGGGGCCTTCTGTATCTATCTGTTGATTTTATCGTTGAGAAGCCAGTTTTTAGTGCTGCGTGGTTGGTTTTAATTATGTTTTTTGTTTGTTGTTGACATGAAAAACAAGACTTGCAAAGCTGTGAAGCTTCTGTGGATGGAGCTTTTAGCCCCCACTGATGGGCTGCACACAGCGAATGCTGCTAGAAGATCTCTGCACTTTCTGTGTTTACTGCTGTACGATACGGTTCAGTTTTTACTTTGATTTCATAAAAATTAAGAGACATTTTAAGTGTGTCAGTGAACTTTAAGAGATCTCTAAAGTGTTTGTTTTTAATATGTTATGGTTTAATTTATTCAGGAAATTTTGTTTGGTCTCTTCACATGTTTTGACTGCCAACTGAAAGTCTTCTTCAGAGGTGTCTGCTCATCGCTTTGATGTTCACTTATGAGTTCTTTGTGTTTCCATTGTCTCCGTCCATGACTGGTTGATCATTTTCTGTTCTGCAGTGGTCTGGTAATGCAGAAAACTCATAAGGACACATCAAAGGAATCAGCAGACGTCTCTGAGGAAGACTGACTGTTGACAGTCGAAACATGTCAGGAGATCAAAGTAAATTTTCTGAAAAATAAAATGTCTGAATAAATGAAATCTTAACATATTATTTAAAAAAAGAACATAAACTTGCTGGAATTATTGTTTGTTTTTGTATAATAAAATAAATCGCAGGTCAGAAAATGAATGGATTCATAATAAAATAATTACTTAAAGCTTTTTAAAGCAGTGGTTCCCAACCTTTTTTCGGTCATGGCCACATTTTAATATCACAAATTCCTGGCGACACCAGAGACTTTTTAAATTACTCTTTGATCATGTTTGTGATACAGTGTTAAGAGAGGCATTATGGTGACGAGATGCACCAGCTCAGATATGTTTATACATATTCTTTATACTGGTGTGTGTGTGTATATATATATATATATATATATATATATATATATATATATATATATTAGGGGTGTGTATTGCCTGGCATCTGGCGATATGATTCATATACCGATACATAGGTCACAATACGATATATCTTGATATTAAAGTATAAGGCAATTATTGTGATTTTAAAAAAAATGGCAAACAACTGCTCTGTAAATGTGTACACCTTCATCAAAACATTATGTATGAAATACATTTTATTGGCATATTTTACACTCAAAAACATTGGCTTTAACATGCCATGTGCCAATAACTTAAAATAAAAATAACATACAATCTGCCTGTGGCTTTTAAACCAATTTTGACTTTAGTGCATAACTAAGGTATATGTCTAGAACAACAAATAAATGCAGAAAGTTAGTACTTTCTGCAAGCTGGTCAACATGCCCAGGTTTCAGCAAAACTTCTTTATATTTATATATATATATTATTAGATTTATATTTGAGGAAGTGAAAGTATGTAATACAGTTTTTTGAGATCGTATGTGATGGTTTCATTTGGAAAAAACAAATAATTAAAAAAATGCTTGAATAATCATTTTATTTTATTATTATTTAATTAACTATAAAAAGTTTATACTGTACTTTCTGTTAAACTAGATTTATATCTGACAAATTTAAAGTATGCAATACTCTGTTTTAATTTAAAAAAAAGAATATTTAAAAGAGTATTTAAAAACAATTGCAAAAGTAATAATTTTAGTTTTATTATTTATTCATTTCATTAACTATAACATTTTTATACTGTACTTTTTACAAGTTTATAATAATAATCTAAAAAAATTACAAAAATATGATTTTAATCAGTAATTTATTTTTTAAAATCCAGAGATTTCAGGCGACCCCAAGGTTGAGAAATATTGTTTTAAAGCTTCTTTGGTGTTTTTAGGCTGGCTGCCCACCCCCTCTTCCAAAGGGGGGGGGGGGGGGTGATTAATTTAGCAGGCTTGAATGTGGCCGTTAGAGCAATGATTGACCTCCAGTCGTCTCGCTGAAGGAGGAACGTTTCTGAGGCTGGATGTGACGCCTGGTCCAGGAGGGATGGATTAAATTCTAACAGATGCACATCCTTCCTTCCCATATGTCCCTTTGGTGGAGCCCCTCCCTCCTTTACCACCCCCACAGAGCTGGACTGCTGTCCTTCAAACTGTCCCGACTCCTTCTGATCGAGGCGGGATAGCTAATGTCCAACTGGATCTCTGATACCTTTTCAGTTTATTTGATTTGATGCAGTCTAACAAAAATCTTCAAGCATAAATCACAATTTATTACAAATATATAACGAGACTGAAACGCAAAAGATGGAAAAATCGTTGCTTTTGCTACTTCTCAGAACAGAATGAAAAGCACAGTTGGATGATTTCTGACCTTCCCCTAAACAAGCCACAATATAGAATTCACTCACACGTGCTGTCCCTAAAAGGAGAAAAAGCCAAAAGTACTGCTGTTTGTTCATAAATGTGCCTGTGTGGTATTTTTCATCAGCAAATTTATTAATAATATTAATAATAATTAATTTTATTTAAAAGCGCCTTTCAGGCATTACTTAAAAAACAGAATAGTACAAATACAATTTAACCCAGAGTTGTTTTTCTGGTACTTTATTTGAATTAAAAATATCAAGATTTATATATTGCCATTTTGAGAAAAAATAACAATATGAGTTTTGGTCCATATCGCACAGCGCTAAAATGTATGTAATTATATTACACGCTTAACAAATAACACTTTATACTCTTACAAACATGTTTCTACTGCTTTACATAACTTGTATTGACATTTTCTTTCAGAAAATAAATTGTCACTGGTTTTTATTTCTTTATCAACATTATTCCATAATTTAACCCCGAGAACAGACATCTTTGTTTTATTTCTAATCCTTTAGTACAATAAACATAAATTCATCTCTATTTAGGCTGTATTTGCTGTATTTTTAAACGCCTTTTGGAAGAGCATTTATTTTAGTTTTAAACATTATCTGTGCTATTATATAATAAATATCTTTAAATTTCACAAGTTTTGATTTTGACAAATAATAAATGTGATGATAATATCCTGCTTTGTTTACCGATCGTATGGCCTTATTTTTGCAAAAAACAATTTCATAAATAGTGGTCTTAAAAGCGGTGCCCCAGAGTTCTACATAGTACCTCATATATGGGAGTATCAAAGTAATAATCACCCATTTTCTTTTTTTTTTTTAAAAGGATTTTTTGGGCTCTAGTGGCCTTTATATGACAGTTGCTTGACAGGAAAGGGAGAGCAGGGAATGACACGCAGCAAAGGGTCCCAAGCCGGGAATCGAACCTGGGACCGGCTGCAGGTGAGGAACTACAGCCTCCATTTATGGGGCGGGCGCTCAACCCACTGAGCTAAACACCACCCCAATCACCCATTTTCTATCAATAATTATTAATATATGACTACCAGTGGATTTTATCCCAGTTTTGCCACCAAGAGCCGTGAGATCATTCGTGTGATTAGATTAGCCGTGGATGGCTGATTAGTCTGCAGCAATAGTTCTCAAAGTTTTTAATCTCACAAGCCCAAACTGAATGAATCCTGCTGTGGGATTTATGAACAGGGCTCATTAGAACTGGTGCTTCTGTCATGTGGGGCTTATTTCTGGATAAACACAAGGCTTTCCAAAGCTGTGTTCTGCTGACGTCAACAATTTAAATTATTCCCACACACTGGCCACACTTACATGGTGTTTTTTTCATTAGATAATTCAAAATTAATTATACTCACCTAAATAATTTTAAATTAAATAATTCTGAATTAATGTATCCTGCTTTGTGTTTACATGGAAATAGTAATTCAGAATTTAGGTTTACGTGGAAAACTTATTTATTCCCGGTGTGTTCATTGCCATGAATCTGACGATACAATTCACAATTTGCATGTCACGATACAGTATATTTAGATACTAAACAATACGATATACATTGCGAACAACAACAAATCAATAAAAATGGACTTAAAAGTGTTGGCAACAAATTCATTATCGATTCGTTGACGTGCGATTTATGTCACTGATCGTGACACAGAGCTGTTTGCTTCACCAGCAGAGCTGTGTTTGTGTGCGCTCACCATGAGTGTTTGTGTACGCTCACCATGAGTGTTTGTGTGCGCTCACCACGAGCGTTTGTGTGCGCTCACCACGAGCGTTTGTGTGCGCTCACCACGAGCGTTTGTGTGCGCTCACCACGAGCGTTTGTGTGCGCTCACCACGAGCGTTTGTGTGCGCTCACCATGAGCGTTTGTGTGTGCGCTCACCATGAGCGTTTGTGTGTTTGTGTGTGCGCTCACCGCGAGCGTTTGGGCGTTTGTGTGCGCTCACCGCGAGCGTTTGTGTGCGCTCACCGCGAGCGTTTGTGTGCGCTCACCGCGAGCGTTTGTGTGCGCTCACCTCGAGCGTTTGTGTGCGCTCACCTCGAGCGTTTGTGTGCGCGTAAGAGTTTTGCGTGTGACTTGCTTGCGCGCGTTTGTTTGTGCATGAGAAACACTTTTATTTCAGTTTAATCAGGGTATAAATGTGCTTTATAGATAAACTGTTTAAAAAAAAAATATTTATTAATTAACCGATTCATCTATTATGAAAATAATCATTAATTGCAGGCAGCTCTATATCGCAACATATGGCGATATCAATAATTACTAATCTAACCTTCACAAGTACAAAATGGTATGAAATACAATTGTTTTCATTGTTTTAACTTTGCAAGAACATAAAGTAAAGTAAAAACTGACCAATATCAAAAACAAGTGGTATGTTTATAAGTTATTTTAAAAAAATGCATACGCAATTAAATGTTTTTTTTGTTAAACACAATTTAAAAATTCAATTTGGACATTTTTTTGGAGACTACAATAATTGTGCGGTGAAATATTGCGATATATTGCCGAATCGATTATTCAATTCCTCTTCAGTTCTTGGGGTTGGGAAGGCTTCTGATTGGACAGGAGGCCAACAACATATTCACAAAAACTACAAAACAGAACTTTTCTTTTCAGCTACAACATAGAAGAACATTTTCTGCTAAAAACGGCACAAAAGTGCATTTTCGGATATTGATTTAATTTTTTTCAATAAAATGTCAGTGCTAAATAAATATTTCCTTATTTGTTAATTGATTTATATCTTTGAAGCATTAATATTAATTTATACAATTGCAATGTTTTAATGTTCGTGAGGTTAGTACACATTCAGAGCCTTAAATGTAATGGGAATAATAATTTACATAATTTTTTTGGTTTTTGGCCGTGGTTTTCCCATTGTTGTTTATCATTTTTGCAAAACGACTGAAAATGATTTAAAGCGTTAATTAAACACATACAAGATCATGGAATTTTTTCATTCCGAATTAAAATTAGAATAAACTACTTCAGATTTAAGTTTAAATCAGAATGGCCATTTTCATTTGGAATTTGGTTTTTAAAAAGTGATTTCTAATCTTTTTAAAGAGGATTTCATTTTTATTCTGAATTAAAGAGAAATTAAAGCTCTCATGTAAACATAACCACCGTTGCATTATAGAAACTTTAAGATCAATCCCAACACCTCAAACTGGTCTTTATATTCTACTTTAATACAATTTTTCATATCTTGTGTTTTGGGTAACTGTGGATTCTGGGAATTATATACTGTCTTATTATTTATATCAATCACAACAAAGTGCATCAGTGATGATAAGTGACCATAGAAAAGTTATCGTACCATTTCCTCTTCTATTTTCCCTGGGATTTAAAGGCTGAGCACATGGCATAGAGGTGAGTGACCCTGAAGCCAAACACTTAACAAAAGCAGACCTAACTCCATCATTTACTACACAACACACTCGCACAACACACTCGCACAACACACTCGCACAACACACTCGCACAACACACTCGCACAACACACTCGCACAACACACTCGCACAACACACTCGCACAACACACTCGCACAACACACTCGCACAACACACTCACACAACACACTCACACAACACACTCACACAACACACTCACACAACACACTCACACAACACACTCACACAACACAACACACTAACACAACACACTAACACAACACACTAACACAACACACTCACACAACACACTCACACAACACACTCACACAACACACTCACACAACACACTCACACAACACACTCACACTAACACAACACACTCGCACAACACACTCACTCTCACACTCACACAACACACTAACACAACACACTCGCACAACACAACACACTCACACTGACACACATTGTACTCAACAAGCAGACCTTGCATTTGGCTCCAGGGACAATAGCAGCTCCATGATGCTAGAGTACGTGATCGGCACTCGCACTGTTAGCATTAGCATCCACTTCAGCACATTTTACACAAATGTGTGGAAGAAAATATTTAAGTTACTCAGCCAATCATTTCATCTTCTCTCCTATACTATCTCAGAAAATGCTAATACTGTGCCGTGCGATTAATCAATATTTAATCAGAATTTAATAATTTACTGAGGGCGACGGTAAATAAGTGAAAAAATCCATTAGCTGTTGCTTTTCTCTTCAGATTCAGACATGTTGTACCCTGTGTTGTTGTTGTTCTCATAGACTAGATGTAGCAGCTGCATGTTGCTGCCTCCACAGGTCAGCAAAATTATAGGAATTGAAAAAAAAAACTTTAATTTACACTTGAATTAAACACAAACCTGGGGAACCATGTATACAGTTTTATGGCTTATACACATTTACAAATAATCAAATTTTAATCATGATCATGATTTTGGTTGTCACGATTAAATTAACCTGATCGTTGGCAATATTTGCATTGAAAATACGTCTATTCATGCTGTAAGAGTGTATTTATTCAATTAGCCTTTGGTACATTTCTTTAATTATAATTCAATTGTAAAGTTTAATTTTGCACTGTAAACTGTACACATATTGTTTGTGTAAAAGTAGTGCATTAAAACACAGATTAAATAAATAATTGTGATTATAATGATTACAAGATTGATAAAAAAAATAATCGTGCAGCCTTAGCACACATACATAGTTGACAATTATTTTTGAGGATCACTTTACCTTAAAAAAGGAAAATAAAAGAAATCTAGGAGTATACGGCCCATACGCCCACACCAAAAATATTCATATTTTGGTGACTCAAAGTGCTTTACATGGCATTATTCTTTCACTCCACACTTAGTGGTGGTAAGCTACTATTGTAGCCACAGCTGCCCTGGGGCAGCCTGACAGAATCTTATCTTTTTTCTTTGGCATTTCTCTCCTTGTGTGATGGTTTTTGAAGCTGTAGGCAGGGACGTGGTCCTATTATATAAAGATCTGCTGCTGTAAGAGTTTAAAAGGTTTTCCATCTTGCTGCTGCTTCTCCTTCATTTACATCAGATCATCCCAAAGTGAGAGACGTGTGGCGCAGTTTGAATCCCACAGTGACCAGTTATCGATTTAAATCTAAATTCAAGGCGTGTTGTTGCCGACATAAAAACCTTGAATAGATTTTATGGAGCTTTAACATCTCGGCAAAGCTGGGAAAACACCACGTCATGCCGTGTTTTTATAACTTTTATTTGACCACAGTTGGATTAACGCTTGGCTCTCTAGTGTGCGTTTACCACTCAGAGGAATTCTGGGGTTTTTTGGCCTTTTTTGCGATGATGGAAAATCTGAGGCCTTATGTTGCTTATGTAGGGGCTCTCATTTTCTATATCACTTCTTCCTTTATTCTGGTTCAGGATCCACTTATGGGTCATTTCATGTCATTTCAATACATGTTCAGGACATCCCACGCACTTCAGCCAAAATAAATTCTGACATTTTTACAAATTGTCTGTGATTATTCAATAGGCAACACCTCCCAAAAAGAGAAAATGTAGAACATGAGACATTTGTTCATAATAAACATGTTTTTATAAATAAATGTTTTTCTGATGCAATTGATTTTATATTTTTTTAGTTACTACAAATGATAATAAGACACTGAGGAAGCTACAATGACCTCATGTGAAGGATTTTCAATATTCGTGAGTGGTGAAATAAGCCAAAGATGGGGTCCAAAATAAAGACGTCTCATTTATACTATAAATTAAAACACATTTTTTCTTACAATCCCACATGCAGTTATGGACCATTAAAAATTGTAAAAAAAATATTTTGTTCATATTTCCAGAGCGTGTCACTCAAGAACCAATGCATATCTGTGACTAATCATCATTAGTGATGTGAACAGTCTATGTTCATAGCTCTAAGCTGATCACATTACAGGGAGCTGAGACATATGCTAAGTAGTTTACTGAAGACCCAAACATGTTCCAGACCCAAACACACACTGACTTTGTGACTATTTAGAGGAGCTGACATGTCCACCAGATGTATAGCAGATCTGTTTATATATTCTGAGAGAGTGGGTGGAGCTTATTACTATACCATATTTACCTTTCTGTGTGATGGAGTTCCTGACATATTGGAAGATGAACATGGAAGAAAAATAAAGACCCCCCCCTTTCACTAAATTGTCCATATCTCAAAAAACATTCATCCAATCAAACAAAAAATTTACAGTGTGACTATTGAACAATCATGGAACCATTGGTAAAGATTTCAGATTTTTTTTTTAGATTGAACCATTTGTTGGACAAACTCACTGACCCATATTTTGTATTATTTGCATGTAATGGACTTAAGTTTAATGTACTTACTGACATCACTGGCTATCATGCCATGCACAATATATCAAAATTCTGTTTTTTATGTCCTCCAAGCACTTCTTGTGAGCTTTTATTGTGAAAATGCGTGATTTTCCCCCATAATCTCTGATCTAATTTTTGTCCGTTTTTCTCGATTATGTAAAACTGGAGGCCCTACATACGTGATCTCCATGACTCACACGTTGTGTACTTTACTGTTTCACTCACACTAGCCGAAGAATTAGGATTTTCAGCGTCAAACGCTCCTAGTCAGTGCATGGGTTGCCAGTTTGAGTCCGCCCATAAAGCAGACATTTTTGTTATTTTGTGTATTTTTCAGTAGTTTTTGTTTTATTTGTCACCGTCTTGCGGATTTGTGAGTAGTTGTTATTGTGTTTATTTATGTTTTAAAAGTACATTTGTGTTTTTGGTGCATTTTTCTGTGATATTGTATGTTTTTATTGTCATTTTATGTATTTTTTTGTCCTGGCATCAGAAATATTGACGCATTTCCAAGTGTGTCTCAAGGAAGAAACGTGTTATTCCTTGAAACTGAATTTTGTAATTATTTTATCAGCTTTGCACTGATTTCAGCGTGTTGTAATTCTGCATCGTTCCCAGTGTCTCCATGGGAGGATGTTGGTGGGAATGCTGGGAGCTTCTGTGGTTTTATGGCACATCTGGTCAGTGGTTTCCTCACAGTGTGACACTTTCACTGCTGCTGTACTTTTCATTGCCTTTTCACCTAAAAAACCAAGATGATGTCAGCCTGATAAACTCTTTCTATACTGAGCTGTCACCCTGCAAATATTTAATATTATTCTATTATATTTATTTATGGTCGGGCTGTAAAGTAGCAGCTCTCGGACGCCTCGCTGTGACATCAGCGGCGTCTCTCACCGTTTCCACGCCGTTTCAGGAAGCAGGAAACCTGTGAGGAAGTGGGTGTTTTCTGGAGATAGTGCGTTTCCTGTCGTGTAGCGGGACAGACTGTTGTTTTAGTGGACGTAATGCCTGCGTGATTTCATTTATTTTCCAAAATGTACTTTAGTGGCAATATTTGTTATTTAAAGAAACCTCGAGAAGTTTTTAAATGTTTAAAATCAAACTTCGGCTCTTTTCAGTGACGTTTGTCACATTTCAATTAAATAATTCGTTAATTATTCACATATTTTTCTTATTGTTGCATGTTTTTAGAGTAAGTTTGTGTATTTTTGGTGGTTTTTGGTGCATTTTTCTGTGATATTGTATGATTTTGTATATTTTTCACCAATTAAAAAACAATTATCTCAGATAATTGTTGTGCATTTTCATATATTTCATATTTAATGCAGTATACTGTCAATAAAAGATCCTTTATAAAAAATATCTGTATTTCTTCTTTAAAATTGCAACGATAATATATATCTAAATATTTTAATTCCTAAAAAAAACAACTTCTGGTTCTAATTACCGACTCTGTCTTCCTCAGAGGCATCCACTGATTGCTTTGATGTGTCCTTATGAGTTATAGTATGTTGGCCACGCCCAGAAAGAACTCATAAGGACACATCAAAGTGAGTAGATGCCTCTGAGGAAGACTGACCATGAACAGTCAAAACAAGTGAGGAGATTAAAGTGAATCTCTTGAAAAAAGTTGTCTGAATAAATGAATGAAACCTTAACATGTTGTGAAAAATGTGCTTTGAAATATAGCGAAATACAGAAATTCTTGTTGTATATCTCTGGAAGTGGCTTTATTTTTTAGATTTAATTAGCCATAAATTCACTCTATATGTTACTCTTTGTCTTTAATTAATTGTAAAACAATTGTTTTGTTATATTTTGCTGTAAAAGTGTTTGTAACGATGCAAATAATCACAGGTTAGTCACAGAAAATCATGCAAATAATCAGATGTTTTAATCATTGCTCAGCACTAAAATGAACAGCAAGTGGAACAATTCTGACTTTATCAGCCTTTATTCAGCTCTACTAATCACGTGTGCTCATTTTCTGTGTCAGCTGGTGATGGTGCGAGTGTGTTTAGACGTCTAATCAGCACGTCACACACACTCACAGCGAGCGTTTTTATGTTCATCCGATGTGTCCCCCACTTGTTTTCTGTCATGTGGTCGTTTGCGAGCGACGTCATGGTAACGTGAGGCTGTGATCAGACTCCAGCAGCCATAAAAGAGGCCTCTCACACACAGCTGATTTACAGTGTGTGTTTGTGTCGTTGAGCCTCGATAGGGTTGAGTTACACACAGGTTTGATGTTTAAACTCAGTGTGATCCAGCCACGTAGTCACTGATCAACGCCTAATAAAATGTCTTTTACTAAACTTTTCCCATGCTTAAAATGAAGAAATAAGTAGATGTTTTTGTAATATTTGTGTTTTTTATGCGAAATATGTTTTGTTATTTTGTATATTTTTCTGTTGTTTTTGTGTGTATTTGTCACCGTCTTGTGTGTTATTAGAGTAAGATTGTGTATTATTGGTGCATTTTTCTGAGATTTATGATTTTGTGTATTTTTCAGTAGTTTTTGTGTGTATTTGTCGCCGTCTTGTGTGATTTTTTAAATACATTTGTGTATATTTGTTGTCCTTTGGTGTGCTTTCCTGTGATGATGCGTGTTTTTGTCATTTTGTGTATTTTTCAGTTGTTTTTGTTATTTGTTGCCGTTTTGTGGGTTTTTAGTCAGGATGTCCCGATATGATACCGATATTGCAGCCTTGCGTTTTTTTTTTAAATTTAATAAAACAATTTTAATTACTTATTTTATAGTGTGGAAAGTTAGAAAAAGTTTGATCATGTGATGTCACTCAAACAGAGAACAATAGTCAGCAACAGTAGGGATGAGAAAAACTGACCCATGTATTATTAACTAATTGGTTACATACATTTTAACCTTCAACATCATATCTACAGTATTCTACAATTTAATAAAATAAATAAAAAATGGACAAAAATATGTTGGTAAATCTGGAAATTTGAATCCGATATTTGTTTTCAGTTCTAATATATTCCCTAGTTTTTAGTGTAAAGTTGTGTATTTTTGTTGTCCTTTAGTGCATTTTCCTGTGATGTTGTATGTTTTTGTTGTCATTTTGTTTGTTTTTCAGTTGTTTTTGTGTTTATCGCCATCTTGTGTGGTTTTGTAGTAAGTTTGTGTATTTTTTGTGATGTATGTTTTTTGTTGTCATTTTGTGTATTTTTAATTCGTTTATTTGTTGCCGTCTTATGTGTTTTCAAAATAAATGTGTGTATATTTTTGGTGCATTTTTCTGTGACGTTGAATGATTTTGTTATTTTTGTATTTTTCAGTTGTTTCTGTGTGTATTTGTCTTGTGTGTTTTTATTTAATCTGTAAACTTCATTTTAGCTGAATTGTGCCTCTTTATCCTCTGAGCCATGATGTAACTGCTGATAAACACTTCTTCCTGCCTCCTCCCTGCACCTTCACCCAGTCCATCAACCTTCACCTGATGAAGCTGTAAAATGTGTATCGTGTTGTCGGATTCCACTACCTACCTTCATAGAGAAAAAGGTGTGTGTGTGCGTGTGTGTGTGTGCGTGTGTGTGCACGTTTTTAATTTCCCTGCAGCGATCCAATATCAAATGGGGCAAAAGATCAGGACCACGGCTCCTACATCGTGTCCAGCAGAGTTATGGCCTGTTTCTCTGTCACACACACATAAACGCAGACAGACGATGATTGAGTAACCGTCAGCTACATCCCACTAGCTAACCACTGCTAGCATCAGGAAACACAGCTCTAAATGGTTTACACATTAAGCAGTGCTTCACTGCTCGCGGGTGTTGGTTTTTATCACATAAAAAAAAAAAAAATGCATATTGACTTTAAAAACACACAATAGGACAGGAAACTACACTAAATGACTATAAAATGTGAGCAAAATCACACCAAATGACAGAAAAATACACAAAACGACACTATAACTACACAGATAGACTACAGAGATGCACAAAATGATTAACTCTCAAATCAACAACAAATATAAACAAAATGATTTCTAAAACCCACTATAAGACAGGAAAATACACAAAAATGAGAACACTATAACTACGGAAATAGACTACAGAGGTGCACAAAAAGATAAAAAAAACACTCAAAATGACCCAAAAATACACAAAATATCAACAAAATGACACTAACTACACAATTAAACTACAGAGATGTACAAAATGATTATTAACTCACAAATCAATCCAGTCCAAATCCAAATCACACATAGATACATGACAACAAACCACAAAATGATGACCAAAACACATGAATATGAATATAAAATATAATATACACAAATATATAAATATACACAAAATTACTCCAGACATACCAAACTTAAACAAAATATACTAAATGACAGAAAATCAGCCAAAATGACACTAATAAAGACTAACAAACTGACAACACATATACATTAAATGACAGAAAATTACACAAAATGACTCGTTTAAGACAGAAATGGACTCCAAAAATACACAAAATAACAACAAGACAACAAACGCAGATCATCGTTTCCTGAGTTGATAATCAGATTTGTCATTATTTTAAATGCTGATGTTAATAATACAGACGCAATCACTTGTGATAATGGCTGCCCTTAAATGATCTGATTTTAGACTTTGTTTTACTTTACATTTGAAATTCTTCAGGTCTTTGATTTCTTTTCCGATTTAAACAATTCCATGTCATGTGTCCTTCTAATAGAGTTTTTTATTATGATTTCTACATTCAGTCATAGGACTTGGACAAGAACAGAGGGTTGTGTTCCATAAAGCGGGTTGTGTTCAAACTCTGAGTGTCTCATTCCTAAACGCGAGCTATGTTCTTCTGAGTATGTTACCATGGTAACATTATCCGTGAACTAAACCTGCTTGTTGGCAGGTTTTATCAAAGAAACCCTGGGTTTCTGCCTGGCTCCGCCCATCTGAACATCATTTCTCAAGATAATATAAAGGAGGAGATGACTATTAAAATGAATCCACTTTTAAGCTCGATTGTTGTTTTATACTGTAACACAGTTTGATCTACAGATCACTCAACTTTCAAGTTAAGGGGGCGCAGTGTATTATGATGGCGCTCTTGGAAGCCTAGGGTCGCCCCCTGCTTCAGTCTTGTTTTTATGACTTTTTTGAAAGTCGAGATGACTCTGTTCACAATATTACATTAAAAGTCAATATAAATGATATGATATCAAGCGGCAGTCACTGTCTTTATATCCAGTGTAACAGGAGGGCTCTCTATGCAGCCACCCTATGCTGCTGACACGTCTCCTCAGACACATTTTATTCATATTATTCACCGCTCGTCACGTCACTGAAGAGATACAGTGATGAAGCGACCAAAAAGTGACTAATTATGGGTGATTTAAGCCACTATAGTCACTGAAAGTGTGTTCAGTGTGAACGCACCTTTAGAACAGGCTCATATTCCTCAAACACTGGGTGAATAAATCACTGTCTTCTGGGTGGTTACCATGGTAGTTCGTGTAACCTTCGATCCATTGAGTTTCCCATCACGGGGTATGTTGACCCAGAGTTTATGGATAGACTCAGTTTGTTAACCTTGCTTAATAATACCCCTCAAAGCTATTTTGTATGTTGTCTATATAAAACTGGGCCTTTTGTTGCGTTAGCGTATGAGAATGTGGGAGGAGTTTGAAGGAGTGTTGTGTGATATGGTCCTGTAGTTGTAGATTATTCAGTAAGGGTCCCTGAACCAGTACAGACCTGAACTCCTTCAGCTTTTACTTATGCTTTGTGTTGAGGTGGCTCAGGGGAACAGGATATTGGATTGTTTTCTCAATAGAAAGGCATCCGTAGACCTGAATGGGAGCCGCTCCGTCTCCCAGAGGCCTTGCCCTACTTAGGAGGCAGTTAATTTTCTACAACACCAATCGATATGTTAAAGCGCTCCCAGAAGAAGAAGAAGAAGCCTCCGTCAGCAGCTCAGAGTCACACATCAGCACAGACGTGTATGGGTGGGAGGGAGGGAGGGTGTGGCCCAGCAGCCGGGGGTGATATGTCACAGCTTTCAGGGTTCCTGTCGGGCAGGGAATCCCTGGAATGCAAATGGGGTTTTTCAGCAGTGAATTCCAGAAGGAGAAGGTCAGGTAACACGAGTCGATAGATGTGGGCTGGAAACGGAGGAATGTCAGCGATTCCTGTGAGCGTTCATCAGCACCTCTCAAACATCCAAAGTTCTTTAGTCTTTAGAGTTTAGCTGTTTAGCTGGGTTTCCATTGGAGATTTTTGCAAAACAAAAGTGATATTTCTAAATGTCGACAAAGTATTTGTGCTTTGAACGTGTTTCCATTGAAGGTTGTTTTGGAGCTTCGTAACTCCCATGAAATCTCATCCTGTGAGACTTCTCTGCTGGAAGATGGACGTTCCAAACCTAATGTGGCACTAATAATTTTAAAGTCTAATGCTAAGAAATGTCTGGGTCTCCTTTCCTGTCCACATGTACCGTGCCATGTTTTCTCAGAAAGAAGTGGTCATGTGACCAGGTACGTCACGTCTCGTGACGTGTATTTGCGAAAAAGTGTTTCCATAGCACTTTTATGACACATTTCAATATTGAAGCCTCTGAAATTCCTCCTCAGGAAAGCGTCAAAACTTTGTAGCCATATTTGAGTGTTTTTTCAAAATCCAGGTGTTTCCATTATCAGTTTTTAATGTGCTATTTAGTTTTTTTTTTTTTTCAATGATAATGGAAACCCAGCTATTTATAAATACACAAACCTCCGTTGATATTTGTCGTAGTTTCCCTATTTCGTCAACAACTTCAGTGATATCTTTTAACCAATGAAAGGCTCTCATCTCCACCTCTGTATTCTACAACAGGCCAACGATTGACTGACTATATTGATATGGAAACACCAATTGATACTCAAGTGTGTGATTGTAAACATGCGTTTGAACTATGTTGTGAATATTTCCCACCGGAAATTAGTTTTCAACGACAACAAATAGGTCTTTTTCAAGTCATTATCTATAATTGACCGGTACTCCATGCTTATTGGAAATATAAACAATCTGTACCAATTTTGCAGATAAACTCAACAGTACAGTATATGTTGATTATATGGATACACAGCATTAGAGATAACTTTTTGTGTTCTTAAAACCTCCCTTATGTTATTGAAAGTTGGAGCCGTTTTGATGCAGGATATCCCTTTGGGCAGCCTTTAATAATAAATGAAGAACCAACAATTTAATGTCGAGGATTCTCCTGATTGGATCGACTATGTCGGATTGTGGCCCATGTTTAGAGTTTCTGATTTTCAGTTTTAAAAGTTCACAATGTACCCATTTCTATGTCTTTTGTTTCTGTTTTATCGGCTTTCTTAGTTTAGACGTCAATACTTGATATTAAACATCATGTCAAACACGCTCAATGTAGTTTATGTTGTCATTCATTTTACATTAATATGCAGCTGAGAAATACGCACGTGCTGAGATCACACAAGATGATTACACATGCTAAAGCTAACATTAAACCACCTGTTTCACAGTGAAAAATATGGTGGAAATTTTCCCAAAACATGTGGGTCACAGTTTGTCTGTGTCATTGAGATATTTCCACTTCAGAAGGTGAAATCCATCAAATTAGGTGAGATTTTGCACAAGAATTGACATTTCTGTTCAAAATGTCAACCGATACAAATTGTACTTTAATTCTTTTTTCTCAAACATTCATGTGAGGATATATTCAGTGTCATACTGTAATTTCCACTTTGTTTGGTATAAAAAAATAATGGAAATTTAAAAAAACATTTCCATTTCCGTTACAGGAAAGCAATTTTGTATTATCCGTTTGAGGCCCAACATGAGGGTAACGATTGAGCCATAAGATCAATAAATCTATTTATAATCATACGATCCACTTACATTGATCTGTGCTCAGCAAGTTGATCTTTTTGTATTATTTTAATGTATAAAAACAATGAAAAGAGTCAGGTAAACATAACCTAATATGCATTTTTATTGAAAATGACAGAAAAGTAAACATCCTGTTAATTTAGGGTTAAAGTGTTGTTTTCACATTTTATATTAGATGTTACATTACGTTATTATTTTGGATAGAAAGTCACTGAATTGATTAGTATTGAGTCATTCTAAATGAACCAACGTCATCCATGAATCAAATGAATCGTGATTCGAATCGCCGCTAAAACAAATCGTGATACCCTTAATGTTTTACATGTTTTATGTTAAATTTAATTTGTGCCTTCGGGCCAACAGATTCAAGGAAATGAGTTCGATATTACAAACCGTACGATGTCGTTTGTCAGGAAAGTTAGCCAACACACAGCCGATATTTTTACATGAAGCGCTAAACTGATTGTGACGTTTATTTTGTCGTCCAACTCCTTTAAGTGAACCTGAAATGTCATCCATCAGTTGTTTTATTGCACTTTATATTGTCAGAGTTGTTTCTACATGTGAGTGAAAGAGATGTTAGTAGCAGGTTTTCAGTCATATTTTCAAGCTTGTGTGAGTTAGTCTGGATTGGAGAATCTTAGTGAATAAGTTAGTGATTGACGATGAAGGCCACAGCAGGATTTTAGCACCTGTGCTTAATGATATCTATCTTTCTTTCTTTCGTTCTGTCAGATATGCATTCCTCTGTGGTTTGGCCTCTCTTATCTGTCCTTTCTCCCTTTCCTCTTGTTCTAAAACAAGCGCTGCATTGTGTGTGCTCAGCAGAGCAGTCCGGCCTCAAAGCTGTGTGTATGTGTGAGTGTGTGTGTGTTCCAGCCAGCCTGTCAGACCATGTTAATCCCCTCTGAAGCCCTGCTCACCACATTGTCCCCCTTTCCCGCCGCCACTCATTGGCCGTCCCACCTGCCAATCCCAACCAAGCCCAACACACTCACATCCACACGGACCAATCCCACTGGACGTAACCCCACCCACTTTAACTTGTGCCGTTCAGCTCCAGTAGTGTACACCTCCCATGATGCATTGCTACAGATCCATGTCCATGTCGGGGGTCATCAACCTGCAGCTCCACTTCCTGCTTTTCAGTTTTTGAACATTTACTGAGAAACTTGGCAAAGACTAACATGAGCTGGAGTGTTGATCTTCCATGAATACACCATCTGAACTGGACTGACAGTGAAGCCCCGCCCTTGAGTACTGACCAGTTTACCAAAACCTCCATTAAGTTGTTCACTGGGCTCATTCTGTGTAATGCTGTGGCAGAACATAAGGAAAACTTTTGATAAGTAGTGTTTTAAATCAACTGGTGCCTCATTTTAACTGGTGACTGAGTGTTGGCAGGATGTCCTTAGAAACCAGTTACTAGGTAAAATGAACACCAGTTTTATCAGTGCTCCAGTGACATTTACTCATATTTACCTCCATTTATCCCTCAGGCCTCAGTGCTATATCTGTACATATTGTACAATGTTTTTGACATTAATTACATTGATATGTTTCATTGAGATGAGATTGGTGACATTGAGACCACATTTTTTTTACATTGTGATCATATGTTTGATACATTGAGATGAGATTTGTTATTAATTCATATTATAATGTGTGAACGTTCACTTCCTGAAAATGAAACAGATAATATAATAATAATGATAATAATATTATTACCAATTTCTATTTTAGAAAGTGAATAACGTCATCTGTCCGTTTTTCACAGAAATTCTAAGGCCCTAAAATATGGTGATGGTGTATCTAATATACTACCATTGCAGCTGGTGGTCGTGTGTGCAAATGACCAGTTTTAAGAGCCAATCCTGTGAGTTGGCTAGTGTATTTGAAGACTTTTTAAAAATAAAAATAATGCATCTATAGTTGACCTTCTCACCGTGATGACTTTATGTAATTAAGTTGCAACTAATCACATTGTCGCGTACAGTAATAAATAACGTCTTGTCATTTGCAACATGACTTCCTGGCTCACAGGAGGTGAAACTCCAGAGCACAGTGTTTGTTGTCTTTTCTCTCAGAGTTACAATGTTTGTTGGTTTGGCGTCACAGCTTTGTGTCAAATTACCTGCAGGCGGGACAGATGTGCTCGAGGATTCTAGGAACATCACTGGCTTTTCATAAGAGGAGGAATTCAATTCAATCCAGTGGGTTGTCTTCAATATTAGGCCCATCACAACAACGTTATTAAGTTAGACCAACAATTCTACCAGTGGGAGCAGTAATAGAGGGAAATGAAAACGTCTTCCTGCAGAATAATTATATTAATTATGCACTATTGGTTGAAATATTAAGGAGGAATAGGTAAAGGGTTAGATCCCAAAAACAATGTTACACAAATAAACAATATGCAAATATTAATTTCTATATATTATATACATTTTATAATATACTGTACGTTATGGGTTAAAATGAGATTTGTTATGATGAGATTAGATTTGTTACATTGAGATTAGATTTGTTTCACTGAGATGGTTTGTTACGCTGAGATGAGGTTTGTTACGTCAAGATTAGGTTTATTACGTTAAAATGAGATTTGTTTTGTTGAGATTAGGTTTGTTACGTCAAGATTAGGTTTATTACGTTAAAATGAGATTTGTTTTGTTGAGATTAGGTTTGTTTCGCCGAGATTAGGTTTGTTACGTTAAAATGAGGTTTGTTACGTTAAAATGAGATTTGTTACGATGAGATTAGGTTTGTTGCGTTAAAATGAGGTTTGTTTCGCCGAGATTAGGTTTGTTACGCCGAGATTAGGTTTGTTACGTTAAAATGAGGTTTGTTACGTTAAAATGAGATTTGTTACGATGAGATTAGGTTTGTTACGTTAAAATGAGATTTGTTACGATGATATTAGGTTTGTTACGTTAAAATGAGATTTGTTACGATGATATTAGGTTTGTTACGTTAAAATGAGATTTGTTACGATGAGATTAGGTTTGTTACGTTAAAATGAGGTTTGTTACATTAAAATGAGATTTGTTACGATGAGATTAGGTTTGTTACGTTAAAATGAGATTTGTTACGATGATATTAGGTTTGTTACGTTAAAATGAGATTTGTTACGATGATATTAGGTTTGTTACGTTAAAATGAGATTTGTTACGATGATATTAGGTTTGTTACGTTAAAATGAGATTTGTTACGATGAGATTAGGTTTGTTACGTTAAAATTAGGTTTGTTTCGCCGAGATTAGGTTTGTTACGTTAAAATGAGATTTGTTACGATGATATTAGGTTTGTTACGTTAAAATTAGGTTTGTTTCGCCGAGATTAGGTTTGTTACGTTAAAATGAGATTTGTTACGATGATATTAGGTTTGTTACGTTTAAATGAGGTTTGTTACGCCGGGATTAGGTTTGTTTCGTCGAGTAACTGTTTGTCATCAGATCAGCGTACGGGGAAACAAGTGCATGTCAAACACACACACAGGTGTGCAGAAATAGCTCTATTTACATAATCCACGTATCAAATATAAGGATAATCCATGTTCTTGTGAAGAAGAAAGATTGATTCAACAGTGGATGCTTCAAGCGTGTTTTAATTCTGTCCTTCTGCTCCGATCAGAGGACAGTGCACAGACAGCTGCAGCAAGGCACCTTTTTTATTTATTTATTTTTTTATTTTTTCGGTTGACTAATTGCTACCTGTGCCATAGTCTTGGTCGACCAACCATTTCCTTGGTTGACTACAGCCCTAGAGATTAGATTTGTTACGTTGCAATTAGTTTATTTTATCGAGATGAGATTCATGACATTGAGAAGAATTTAATTATGTAGAGATGAGATTTGTGGTGATGACATTACATTTGCTACATTGAGACGAGAGAAGTTACCTCAAGTTGAGATTTGTTACATTAAGATGAGATTTGTTACACTGAGACGAGATGTGTACAGGCACAAAGATGACTTCTGATTGGCTCATTTAGCATCGTGCATCACCCCACTTTGAAACTGTTTTGGAATAACTTTAGTCTTTCTTTGCTGTACACCAGTTATCTAACACACACACACACACACACACACACACACACACACACACACACACACACACACACACACACACACACACACACACACACACACACGTTAATACATCCATTCCTATTTTCTGCTGCCCCGCCCGGCCCGACTCAGTAGCCCTTCTCAAACATTCACTAATAATATACATGGTGATAAAAACACAGTACGTGGGTGTGCTCGCTATTTTCCGCTCCCTTTTGTTGGTCTTTACTGTCCGCAGCACTTCACATAGAATATACATCATCACAGAATATAAACTTGTTTTATAATATAAACTAGACATTTTGGTTTAATGTTAGCCTAAACTATTTAAAAGGAGGCGAAGCATTAATACCATCTCATTTAAACACTTCCACGTCATATTTTACAAAAGAACAGCACTATTGTTCAATAGTGATGTGTGTGAATGTGCTGATTTTGGATCACGTTGGTGGTAATTTATGATCTGTCTAAATCCAAGTCTATTTACCATTTCTTTAACCAGGGTGACGTATTTTTTATGTAATAATTTTTATAATTTTAATTGAAAATAAATAAACATGGTGACGTAAACTGTAGGATATTTTTTCATGACAGGTTTATTACAATTGTAATAAATATTTGTTGGATTGATCATTGTGAATAATTTTAACTAAAAGTACTAAAAATAAAAAAAGGCTGTTTAAAAATATTAAATTCTAGTATTTAATTAAAAACTATTTTTTTTTATATTATGAAATATATACGTTTGTATATGTATGTATGTATGTATGTATATATATATATATATATATATATATATAT
Organism: Gouania willdenowi; assembly: GCF_900634775.1. NCBI lineage: Eukaryota > Metazoa > Chordata > Actinopteri > Blenniiformes > Gobiesocidae > Gouania > Gouania willdenowi. The sequence continues at coordinate 2,454,937 of NW_021144848.1, forward strand.
ATATATATATATATATATATATATATATATATATATATATACATATAGTTTAGGGCTTTAGATTATCCATGGATGTGGAAAATGAACAACAGTTATGAAGTTTACTTCCTGAAACAAAATTGCCAATATTATTTTTATTATTAATATTGTTGAACAAAATCAAGTGAAAAATGCGGTTTCTGGGAAAATACCACAATATTATGCTGAATTTTGTCCTTTAAATGAAAGAAAGAGACAAAAAAAGTCAAATCTCGTGGAAAATCTTGCGATGTGACGGACTTTACCTCCTGAAATGGAAATAACTGCTGTATATGGACATGTCACATTTTGCACCACGTAATCTCACCGTGTGCTTTCAGTGCGCTTCATCAGCATAGAAACATAAAATAAATGACAGTAATATTTACTATTTAAGAACATTAGTCACAATTTGGGGAGGTTTAATTTCCAGAAATGACATTTGACCCAATGGGAATGGTAAAGTATGGAATGGAAAACCTAATATAATAGTGACATGTGGAGTATTTTTCAACCAGATGCTGCATCTGTGGATGTTTCCTGCTCCGTTTTGATCCCAGGGAGGATAAAAGGGAAAGTTTCTGCTCTTGTTTTTGCACATTTTTGGACCAAATGTGAGGTCAGTGATTTCCAACACACCCAGTCTGTGTTTTTGGGAGTCTGTACAACACGTTAAAGACATCCAGCTGTTATCTGCATTGTCTTAAAAAGCATGTGAGGTGTTGGCAGTAGATGAGAGGTGGATCTTTGAAAAGCTTGCCACTCACACTGTAAATTATAATAGCGTGTAACTCTGTTTTCAAAACAATTTCAGATTAAAAACCTTATTTTTTATCCTCAAACAAGGACGAGGACGTTGTTTGCAAATAGTTTACATTTTTAATATAGTTAAATGTAGATCTCAATGTTGGCGTCAGGAGACACTGGGAGGGGCCTGATGCCTTCAAGAAACTAAAATTTTTGCTATTTTTACTGCATTTTTTTCATTTTCAAGTCATTTTCAGCACTAATAAACCCTTTCTACCACTTTTTCCACCTAATGTTACATATGTTGACCCATTATTGTCACTTTTAACTAGGGCTGCTCGACTGTAGAATAAATATTTATCACGATTATTTTAGTCATAATTGAAATCACGATTATTCAAACGATTATTTGTCAACAATAAGTTATTTATTTTTTGTATAGAATATATTCTTTAAACAGTTCTTTATAAAAACAAGGAATCTCTGTGTTCTTCAAATATGTCTGTGGATCAGGATCAGATTGACCTGAGTTACTTCTACAGCGATGATGTCATCAGTCCTACCTCTACAGTGATGATGTCATATCATCGCTGTAGAGGTGTAACATAAGAGAATTTGACTTGCCACTTGTTTACCAAGGGTTTTTGCTGCATTTCTCCTGCCATGTTTCAAGAGCGCTAGCAACAACTTTCCTTGTGTTGGCCTACATGCTAGCTTTAGCTTTAGCTTTGAGATTTAGCCAATAAAAATGTCTACAGTAATTGAAAAAAAAAATATATATATATATATCTATATATTAATAATCCTTTTTCTTCATTGTTATTTTTGTAATTGTTGAGTTTAATAATTAAAATCTTAATCGAACATCGATTAATTGCACAGCCTCATTTTAAACCTGTTTCACCATGTCATGCTTTTTTTTTTTTTTTAACCAATTTAACCACATTCATCATTTGTCATGCCCATTATTTGCCAGTTTAAACTAATTGTTCAAATATTGACACTTTAAATCTCTTTTTTTACCACTTTTTCGGTCTGTTTTTGTCCACTCAAATTTGCAACTTTTAACCAATTTCTTTGTTTTTTAAATCCCATTTCACCACCTTTTCCACCATTTTTTGGTCACTTTTAACTCATTTTATTTGTGAATAAAACAAGGATTTCCATCTTTAAGATGACTATAATAATAGTAATAAACGTTCCTGGATAACAGTGGATATTATTCATATGAATAAATAAATGTGGTTATCACAGATTCATAGAACAATGGACCATCATTTTACTGACTTTATGGATGGACCCCAAACATCTCTCCCCTTTATTCCCCCTTATAGATGGTCCTGTCTCCACATGACTGTCACCATGTAAAGTAATCACCAGCTCAGCTAATACACCATCAGTCTCATATTATCTGTGTATCTACAGACCTGGACCATGACACAATGATTAGATTCATATGTGTGAGTGCAGGGAGTTAAATGTGTTACGTAGCGTACATCACCACTCGTGCTGTTTGTCTAGGAGTCACCTGAGAAGTGGGCGTGGCCTCCAGCGGTAAGCACATCTGACACCCAGCTGAGGCTTGTTGGTGTTGTGTGTCACATCGCCCACACAGGGCTTCTTCTTCTGTTCCATGTTGTGGTGTAGTTCCTGCAAAGCCACTGTTTTCCTGTTTCTGTGCACTGTCTCACACACACACACACGCACACTCTCTCTCTCTCTCACACACACACACACACGCACACACACACGCACACGCACTTCTTTTTTCTCTCCTATTCATGTTCTCCCCTTCTCTTACTCATTTATGTATATTAAATTAAAAAAAGCTTTATTGGCATGACAAACATGTTTACATGTGTGACATAGAACAATGTACACACACAGACAATAAAGACTATCTACAGAGGGTAAATGTGCATCATTTAGACATTTATACAGTGCAAAAGAATAAAAAAGCTACATGTGCCTTTTACTAAGGAGTGGCTTCCGTCTGGCCACTCTACCATATCAATCAATCAATCAATCAATCAATCTTTTATTTGTATAGCGCCAAATCATAACCAATGGTATCTCAAGACACTTTACAGTAGAGCAGTCTTAAGGATGGACTCTTCATTTTATGGATACACACATATGCATATATACGTATATACACATACATATGTATCCCACACCCAACATGAATTCATCATGGCGGCAAGGAAAACCTTCTGTTAAGCAGCAGGAACCTTGTGTGGATCATACAGGCGTGATTGGTGGAATGCTGCAGTGATGGTCGTCCTGCTGGAAGGTTCTCCTCTCTCCACAGAGGAACCCTGGAGCTCTGTCAGAGTGACCATCGGGTTGTTAGTCACCTCCTTCACTAAAGCCCTTCTTCCCCGATCACTAGGAAGAGTCCTGGTGGTTCCAAACTTCTTCCATTTATGGATGATGGAGGCCACTGTGCTCATTGGGACCTTTAAAGCAGCAGAAATGTTTCTGTACCCTTCCCCAGACCTGTGCCTTGAGACAATCCTGTCTCAGAGGTCTACAGACCAGTCCATTGACTTCATGCTTGTTTTGTGGTCCGACATACACTGTTAACTGTGGGACCTTATATAGACAGGTGTGTACCTTTCCAAACCATGTGCAATCAACTGAATTTACCACAGGTGGACTCCAGTTAGGCTGTAGAAACATCTCAAGGATGATCAGTGGAAACAGAATGCACCTCAGCTCAATTTTGAGCTTGATCTCAAAGGCTGTGAATACTTATGTACAAGTGATTTCTTCGTTTTTAATTTTTAAGAAATTTGCCAGAAATCTCAAACAAACGTTTTTAAGTTGTCATTATGGGGTATTATGTGTAGAATTTTGAGGAAAAAAGTGAATTTAATCCCTTTTGAAAAAAGGCTGTAACATGATGAAATGTGGGAAAAGTGAAGTGCTGTGAATACTTTCGGTTTGCACTGTATATTGTGCAAAAGAAAAAAAACATGTATAGTACAAAAGAATCAAATAGCAACATTTATATACTGAAGAAATTAAAAAATAGCATTGTTTATATATTGCAAAGAAATAAATATTTTTTAAAAAGCAACATTTTTATAGTGCAAAAGAATAAAAAAATAAAATATTTACTATATCAATGTAAAACAATATTTAAAATGAACTTATAACTGTTGTGTACAATGTTGTACATGCATCCATCTACACACGTGTGCATCAGATTATACAAGTACGTACATATATTAATCCATGTACACGAACACTTCCACACATGTATGTACAGTATGTATACACACATGCATGGGCATAAATGCTGGGACTATAGGAGCAGTTCCCTTTCTCCCCCACCATCTTTATATTTCTATCTCCCTTTCCTCACTCTATCGCTCCATTCTATCCCCCTCCCAACGTTCCAGTTGCTGGTACTCGTTGCACTGATATCAGGAAATAGAGCAGAAGCGAATGCTTCCTGTAGTTATGGTGATGTTACTTTGAATGTTCCCACATTGTTACTGATAAAATGATGAGTCTGTAATGTATTCACTGATCTCAGTCACTTTACACTGGAAATGATGAAAACTTTACTTTGTAGTGCCTTCAAAATAAGTCATGTCCAAGTGCATCATAAAAATAACTAGTGTAGGCTGCGTATTGAAGTAATTTAAGTAAAAATACCATATTTTGAGAGCCAAGCATTGATAGTTTTTCACTGGATTTGTTCTCGTGGGTTGCCAGGTCTGATGTTTGGCTCTGTGATTGGAGGTTATTTATAATGAATTTTGCTTTGCACAAAGCCTGAGAATGCTCGGGGCGGGCTAGGAGGCTACACAGCTCGGTAGATACCCAAGCAGAAACTCACCTGGAACAAAGAGGCTTTTCTTTACTGCAAACGTGTGTGTGTGAGATTGTGTGTGTTTTTGTTCATGGCAGACGTCCTTGCTACCCACGCTCTTTTCCCACGTTTTCTGTCGCATTTTAAACCTCAGGTTTTCAGTTTTTGTAGCGGTACATCCCTCCGTACACGACAAAATGTCACAGATGAATCAACGAGAGCTCCGTGTTCCTCCTTCTAAATTAAAACCAACAGGAACGTCTTGACCATAGTTGTATTAATTGTTCCGTTCACACGTCCACAGCTATTATGTCAACTAGAGACGGGCAACTTTTATCACTGCAGGATTTGATATGAGTGTCACATGATCAACATTCATGTCTGGGTTTAGATTAATCAGAGCATTAACAAACAAAAGAACATAGTTTGTGTGTTTCTGACTATTTTGGAGTCATTTTGTTTGTTGTCATGTGTTGTAGGTGGCGTTTTTTATTTTCTATCATGTGTCTAATGTCTTTTCCTAAAATGTTTGCATATATTTCTTTCTTTCTGCACAAAATCAGACCGAGCCAGACTTCTTGGAACAACTTAACAGGGGACATTGGGAACTCAGAAAAATGACTTACTGAACTATAAGTCGCACCTTAGGTGATTTCAAAAAATCAACTAAAGACATAGTTTTTTAGGGAGGCTTTCTAGCCACACTTTTGTATCTGCCCAATGTAGGCTTTGTATGTACCCTTTTATTTCTTGCATTCTACCGACACTGCACTGTACTGACATGTACTCTGTTATTGTTTTAAACTGTAAAATGTGAAGCACTTTGTGACCCTGGTCTGTGAAAAGCGCTATATAAAGAAATTTTACTTTCTTTACTTACTGTGGTTTAAGTCGCTTCTGTCAAAAAAAAAATAATGCAATATAAGACTATGACACTGGACTATAAGTAACATTCATTTTGAAATTTAGTTCACAAAATCTAAGACTAAGAATAGACACCAGTGCTCTACACTAACTATTCCAGTGGAGGCACTGGTGAGACAGAATTTTTTTTTCAAGCCATGCATGCTGATGAATAGTTGACTTAACTGGCGTACAGTAGTTGAAGTAAAGATTGACAGTGACTCGAGATATATTTGCAAAATGTTTTAATGTCAATATTAAGTTATTAAGCAGTGGCAGAAATAATAATAATTTATTTTATATAATTTTAAAAGATGTAACAAAATGTTTAAATAACATCAAAGCATAACAACAGGTTACATGTTTTTTTATTTTGCAGAAATGCTGTACTTAAACTAATAGTAGCATAACTTAGCATCTGCATTGTTTCACCCCATGAAATTAAATTATTTGTCATTAATCATTAATAGCTTCTGTAAAAAAAAACTATTCATTTCAATAGTTTTTTAAAGCTATAGGGAGCCATTGCATAAGAATCAAAGAGCCACATGAGGCCCCAGAGCCACAGGTTGCAGACCCCTGCTCTGGTAGAACCACAGCTGATGAACATAGATTCTGGTCTTGTATCATAGTCCATCAGTTCTGGTCCCTCCATGCTGATTCTGATGAGGTCCCCCTCTTTGGTGTGGAATCGTGTATGCGCTGCTCGTGCACGCTCTCCGCTTAGCGCCCCACATGCACTCTGTCACTATGCCCAGTGAGCTCAACGCGCTTTAACCTCCAACATAATATTTACAGTATTCTACAATTGAATAAAAACTTTGTTGGGATGTGAACCACAGTCACCTATGGATAGATGTGCTGGAGTGGAAATTTTTATCGGAGAGCTTATTCCATGATTATTCAATAGGCACACTGTAATTTTTTAGTTTGATCCAATGAATATTTTTGAGATAGCGACATCTTGACACGTCCACCAAATATGATGTATGGCATATCTTTTTGTATATTCTGAGAGAGTAGGTGGAGCTGTATTAATACACCAAATTTCACTTTCCTTTGTGGTGCAGTTCCTGAGATATTGGAAGCTGAAAACGGAAGAAAAATAAGGACGAGCGAAAATCTGTTGGAATGACATGGAATGACTCACCAACAATTTATCTCATGGCAATAATTTCTTATATTTATAGGATTAGAGTTTAAAGGTCCCATGTCATGCTATTTCCATTTGTTCTAAGAACCCCAACAACATAATATTTGAGGTTTATTTTCTCAAACTCACCTGTTTTCTGGAGTTTTAGCCTCTGAAAAGTCACTTTCTCAGCACTCCTAAACACACACCTTACATTCGCGCTTGTGTTTATCGCAGCAGCAGCAGCAGCAGCAGCAGCAGGAGAGTAAATCCTTAACACCACAGAATAGTCTATTTAAAACGATAGTCTATTATTTTGTCCGACCGCTGCGGGTCACAAACGCGTCGGGTCATCCCATAAATGCGATACGAGGCGATATAATAGCTACTAAAAATGGAACTGATTGTAATCGCCCGTTCTGCGCCGCAGGAAAGTAAACTCTCAACTATCAGCTGAGTCAGCTGTTTCAAACACTCACATGAGCTGCTACGTCACATTCTTGTTCTTCTCACCACTTCTGGTCACAGGAATAGTCCATTTAAGACGATAGTCCATTGTTTTGTCCGAACGCTCTGCAGTGGCTCACGAACACTTCAGATCATTCCATAAAGGAGATACAATTTATATAATGGCTATAAAAAGTTCAATTCAACTTTATTCATATAGCGTAACTTACAACACAGTCATCTCAAAGCTCCTAACAAAATAATAGTCTGTAGGAAGAAAGAAAAAAACCCAACAAGATCCACATGAACAAGCATTTAGTAACAGTGGGAAGAAATCTCCAAAACTGGAACTGATTGTGAGCACTCTTCAGTTTATCTATGTACTGGATTATCTATGTACTGGATTATCTATGTACGGGATTATCTATGTACTGGATTATCTATGTACTGAATGTAAATACTGTATATTAACTGTAATATCAACCTGCCGTTGCTATGTTTGTTTTACTTGTGAGGCAGTTTGAGTGGGAGGAGGGTAGGAGGAGCCAGGATTGTCAGGAGGAGGAGTTTGTGCGTCGTGATGTCACGACGCGAGAAAAATCCAACCGTCCCATTTGGTGCTGATTTTTTTACAAAACGTGGAATAACAATGGAGGGATGAAACAGAACTTTTTGATCTTTGGTCCTCTGAATGAGGCTAAAGTAATGTATATCACTGTAGCAAAACCATTATGAAGTACATTTTTATAATACTGCCCCTTTAATGATTTCCAGACTGTAGAGGAACATGGAGGAAATGTCCTGTCCTGCCTGACTTTGCTTTTTGTCTTGGTCTCTTTTCTCCTCCCTCCTGTCTGTGCATCAGTGTGTGATGTCTTTGAAGGGCCGCACGCACACACACACACACACACACGCACGCATTGGGTGCAATCCCACTCCAGCTGACGTTCCTGGCTGAGGATTAGGGAGGAATCCCCCGAGTTCCTGCAGGTGGGGCTGCAACAACATTGACTCAGGAACTCTGTTCAACTCTCTCTCTCTCTTGTCTTCACCGTCTCCATGGAAACCAGTGGTTTAACTCTTTTCCTGGTTGTCAGTTTAGTTTTTCTCTCTAATTAGACACAGACTTCATAGTGTTTTACAGTCGCTCAGAATGGTTTTCAGAGAGCTGCATGAAATGAAACCAACAGACCTGGATTTTGTGTTTTACTGAGACGTCATGGTTTAATGAACATTTAACCTTTTATTTCACCACCACACACTGCAGTGTGTCATGTAATGTAAAGATACATTTACATGATGTTGGTAAATAAGTCACTTCCATATATTTCGATCAGATGTGGGCAACACGAAAATGTGATTTTTAGGGTCACATGATCAACATTCATGACATTTAGAATAATGACCAATCAGAGCATTAACACTGGAAACAACCGTGTGAGTGTGTATTTTGTGATTTTGTATATTTTTCTTTAATTTTGTATTTTTAAAGAAAAATTGTTGTTTTTTTAGTTTTGTGTGTTTTAGGGGGAAAAAGTTTTTGTATTTCTTTTGTTATTTTGTTTGTTTTCTGGAGGCATTTTGTAAACACGTCATTTCATTTAATATTTAATACCCAAATCAAACTACGGCTGAAAAGAAACCAGTCATGTGACCACTAGACTCTGAACATTTCCCTGTGCTGCCTGTATTGTGTTGTATTGTGTTATGTTGTGTTGTATTGTATTCTATAGTATGTTGTCATTTCTTATGTATTTACCTGCCTAGGGACTACAGATGAAAACTAGCTTTGTAGCTATAATCCGGCATATTTACATTTGTTTTACACTGATGTTCATTAATGTGCAATGTCCCTATCAAATAAATAAAAAATGTTTAGATCAGACGTGGGCAACACAACAATTAGATTTTTAGAGTCACATGATCAACATTGATGTCATCATTTAGAATGACCAACCAGAGCAATAATACAGGAAACAGAGTTACTTGTTTTTAGAGTCATTTTAAAAACATTTGTGTTGTTGCTTTGTGTATTTTTGGAGGCGTTTTAAATATTTTTCTTTCATTTTGTATTTCTAAAGAAAGATAGTTCTGTTTGTTTTCTAGTGTTATTATTTTTTTGTTTTTTGGAGGTATTTTGTTTGTTTTTGTATTTGGCAGTTGAAAATGTCAAGGGTGCGTCAAGTGTCAAAAAACAAAATTTTCCATATCTACGAATATTTATCATACAAGTTCGATGCTTACATTTATAAAAAGCTCATCTCAAGTGGAGTATTTTATTTAACTGGATCGAAGCTGTACGACCTACCAGTAAATAAATTGGTAGGGGTCAAAGTTCATGACGTCACAAAAAACCCCAAAAAATACTTTTTTATATAGCTGGGCGGTATGCCGGTTTATACTAAATACTGGTATACATTTTTGTTATGAATTTTTAATATACCGTCGTAGCGGTGTATTTGATTACCCAACTTTCGTAACGCTACGCTGCATTTCAGACCGGACTCTTTTCAACGTTGCACTAAATATGAAGGTAAACAGTAGCGCTCTGCTGTTAGTTATGGTGTAAATCATACGTGTAAATGGATCAGAAAGACACAATTAAAAGCTCTGAAGCTGCATGTAATCATGTGCCTGCGTGCGCATGCCTCTGCTACAGGATAACAACACTCACGGACACGGAAGCACGGTTAGCTTAGCCTGTTAGCAGTTTGGCAGTAATACACAAAAAAAGAAAGCAAAGAATTGCACTTTGTAATTCCTATAATGCGTAAATAAGTCGTGGTGGAGCTGCAAACAAAACATTACTTTATTCACCATGAGAAACCACCACAACACTGAGTATGCAGCATTTAAAGCTAGAAATCAAGCTAATGCTAAAGCTATGCTAACGCAGCACAGAGCCATTGGGCTTCTGTTGCAAACTTGTTTATTTATATTTATCCTCTATTCTTATATTTATCACTATTATTATTATTATTGTTGCTGGTTTGTGTTTTTGTTTTTTGTTCTGCGCACTGACTACCAAGTCAAAATCCATTTTTTTATAAAACTGTACTCGGCAAAATAAACCATTCTGATTCTGATTCTCAACCAGTAGAAAGTACTGTGAACACCTGATTATGCATGAAAAAAAAATACCGTCATATACTGTGAAACCGTTAGAATTTAGAAAAATACTGTGATATACATTTTTGGTCATATCGACCATCCCTAGTTTTTATCCCTATAACTTGGCCACAATTTGAGATACAGTGATCAGACTGGTACCATTGAACAACATTTCCTTTCAATGTGTGACCTTGACATTCGCTGAAGGTCATAATTAAGGTCATGGTCAGTCTTCTGTTTTCCTGCATTATTATCAATTTCATTAGTAAAAAGAACAAACTTGTCAACAAATTCAGATACAGGTTGTCATTATTGCCATTTTTTTCAAATTGCCATATGCGTATTTGCCTTTCCCATACAGGCCTAGTAGTTCTTATTTCCTTTTTTGTAGTTGTGTTCACTTTTACTGTAGTTGTGTTGGATGCTCGTGCTTTAGCATCTTTAATAGATGCAGATTAAATGGTTGTAAATAATAGATTAATGTGAGATGGTCAGAGGATCATTAGATTTCACTGTGACTCCATTAGTTGTGTGTGTGTGTGATGATTGATGGCTGTAGTAATAAATACACAACTATATCATCCAGCTGTTAAATGTGAGTGAATCCAGAACTTTCTTTTAAATGACGAACAGCATCTGATATAAACTCTACCAGTCTAAACACAAACATCCCAGTGTAGTCCACAAGTGGTTTCTGAATGGGAGCTCTGGTTAGTGTCTGTGACACCTGATAACACCCTGACACACACACACACACACACACACACACACACACACACACACACACACACACACACACACACACACACACACACACACACACACACACACACACACACACTCTGTGAGGTGTGAGCTGAGAGCAAAAGATGATTTAAAGTCATTTTAAAATTCTCATGTCATGCTATTTTTCATCTCCATTTGTTCTAAGAACCCCAACAACGTAGTATTTGAGCTTTATTTTCCCAAACTCACCAGTTTTCTGCAGTTTTAGCCTCTGAAAAGTCACTTTCTAAGCAATTCTAAAAACGGGCTGATTTGTGGCCTACTTATGCATATTCATGAGTAGGCGTGTCTCTAGATGCTATCCACACACTTTTATTGTTTTCAGCCAAAAAACCTGCACATTACAGTAAATCACATGACTATTTAATAGGGGTGTAAATCACCAGCTTCATCAAGATGTGATACGATGTCTGTTTGGATGACGGTACGATGCTTGCTGATATCACAAAGTCTGTCATGATACAATTTTGATTTGATTCACAAGCCTGCAATCGATTTGATGTGATATTATACGCCCATCTCACACAATCATTTACATGTATATCAACTCCTAAAAACAAGTGAAATATGATTTGACCATTTTATTTCTAAGGTCTTTCAGGTATCAGGCATTAAGTAAACAGTATAAACACCATTCTGTAACATTTATCAGACTTTGAATTGTGATAAAAAGTATCTACTAGTTTTATTTAAATTACTACGGTGCAATACGTTTTTAATAATACAAAAATATGGCTTTAAAAACAGTTGATTTCACTGTAACACACTGTAACCAGATGAGGAAAAAGTGTCACTGTTATTATTAATATTATTATTATTTTAACCTTGACATGTTAATGATGCCACACTGTTATATAACTAAATATAAAAACGTTTCTGTAAAACAAAAATAACCACATGGTTTATTTGTTTTGATTTGGTTTTAAAACAGAAGAACCAAAGAACAAAGGGTACACGGATAATAATGCTACATATATGGTTGTGATACAATTTTTTCTTCTTTAATATTAAATAAATATCTCAAGTGGACTTCCAGACACTTGTTATTCAGTAGTTCTGTTTATTTACATGAACAGGCGCTGTTTGTTGTGAGGAGTTAGTATAAATCAACTCATTTACGAGCACGGACGGAATACTGAAAGTGTCAGATCTCAGTTGTGTGCTAAACCCCTAGCAAAACAACCTTCTTCAACCCAGTTCTTATCTTCTTAAAATCAGCATCACTACTATAGCGCTTTGCTTTTATTATTATTTAATTCCTGATATATAGTTCATCATTTTTACGTCTTTCCTCACGTGATTTTTTCTCCTTGATTCTCGCGTGGCCGAGCAACAATGTAAACAACGCAGGTTCCATGCCGTTCTCTGGATACTTCTGTGTGTTCTTCGTTGGTGTTTTATAGCGGTTGGCTCCACATTCAGGAAGCATCGGCTGCATAGTACCAGGAAATGGTGGCACAGACATACAGATATGCTATGAATTTCAAAATAAAGGCGTATTGTAAAGATGACTGTTTATCAATGTTTACATTGTGCATCGATGTAATTGGATAGTTAAATAATTAATCGATGTAGCGATGTGGATCGATGTATTGTTAAACCACTACTATTTAAGTGGTTATTGTGATTGTGAGTCAGAAAAACACTGTTTCATGAAGTGTGTGCCATGCACCAGCGGTATATGTCTGCAGAGCCAGAGCAGCAGCAGAAGAGTTCAAACACTTCAAATGCTTTCTGGTGCTGCTGAGTCGCTTTCTTGTCATCATCTCATTTAGTGATTACAGGAATAGTCCATTCAAGGTGATAGTCCACTGTTTGGTCCAACCGCTGTGTCGCATTGTGTCACAAACACAACAGATGTTGAATAACAAGCGAGGGAGGAAACAGAACTTCTTTACCTTTGGCTAGGGATGTAATGATTAATCATAAGGCAGGAAAAAATCGATTCATAGGTAGGTTCTTATCAATACTCTGAAAATTGAATCGCAGTACTTTCTTTAAACAAGAGGGCGCTATATATTTATCCTTCTCATCCAAAAGTGTAGGCGGCGGGCGGAATCTGCTTCTACTTTTTTTCTGGCCGCTTTCTATTCTTAAACATGTTCATAAATGATTCCTTAACCTTTTAGCACTGAAAGAATATCTGTAATATTACGTGAGTATCTGTAAAAGTCACGTTTTTCAATTAGCTCTGTCTGCTAGCATAGCATCTCTTCTTCACTGCTAGATTAGCTGCATGCCAACAGACCACTGGGTTACCGGCGCCCTCTGCTGGTCCAAACAAATATCTGACATAAATGCAGTGCAGACTGTTTTTTTTTTTTTTAAAAAAGTCAGTGGCACTTTTAAAAAGAAAAAGAACTATTATGCAGTTTCGCATTGTTTACTATAGAACCATTCATTTGTATAATTCCTTTATTTATTTCATTCAAGATTTTTTTTTAGTTAAATTGCATTGTTTTGAATAGTTTATCAAGGGATTCTTTTGACAATGAATTATAAAAGGAAAATAATACAGTATTTTCTAATTTTTTTTCTCCAAAAAATAAAGGAATATTTTTCCGTCACCAATTGTCTACAGTCCCATTTTTTAAAATAAATCATGAGAGAATCGTATCGTGAACCCAGTATCGTGAATCGAATTGTATCGGGAGTTGAGTGAATCCTTACATCCAATGTATATCACTGTAGCAAAACCATTAGTAAGTGTTTTTTCATAATACTGCCCCTTTAAATAAGTCGACCCTATAAATTCCGTTTGATTTTTTCCCAAATTCCGTTTTTGCCACTTGAATTTTTTAAATTCCGTTTTTTAGAAATACTTTTCATTTTTTAAAGAAATCATTCGTTTTTAACTCCTGTGAGGAAACAAAATAAATACTAATCAATAAAAAACTCATAATTAAAAAAAAAATGTATGTCAAAAATAAAGTAAGATACATTTAAAAGGTAGATATAAGTTGTAGTGACATGGATTATTCTGACTGTTCCTTTATAAATATTTATGTCATATAAAGATGTATGAGAACAGCTTTAATGTCAATGATTTGCTGAATCTGAGCAAGTTTAATGATTAAGTTTTGATCAACTTAGTTTCAATTAACCTAATTTAAATGATCCTATCTTCTGTAGCTCTGATGAGATGTTGTTAGAATATAACATTCTAATAACATTGCTCCAACTGACTTTTATTTTGTAAACCGGAAGTTTCCTCTGAAACGGTTGTACTTGAGGTAGCTAGCTGACTGTGAATGTGTAGCTACGAGACACGAACAAAAGGCTGGAATAAAAATAACTAAAGAACAAAACGGGCTGAGTTATTCTTAGTTAGTCAGACATAACAGTTCAAACACTGAGCAGGAGAAGATGATTAAAGCTGATCAAGTTTTCACGGAGCACCGCTGCACTACATGAAACACGGGCGGAGCTTTACAGGCACAGCAAGCGTTTTCATTGGTCGATTCCGTGATTCCGTCCACGATTTTGTTAATGCAGATTTTATAGTGCCCTGCTGTCTCTGCGTCGTCATCCTAATCCACCACGTACAGTCCAGTCAGAATGTGACATACAGAATTAACTTTCATTCATTCCACCAGCAGCTCATTGTGTTTCATCATTATTACAGATGTCATTTATTGTGTTGTCATGGTGATAAAACACACTGTTACAGACATATAAAGAATAGATCTGTTAGTGACATATAAAGAATAGATCTGTTACTGACATATAAAGAATAGATCTGTTACTGACATATAAAGAATAGATCTGGTACAGACATATGAAGGATAGAGCTGTTTGAGACATATAAAGAATAAATCTGGTACGGAAGTATGAAGAATAGATCTGTTACTGACTTATAAAGAATGGATCTGTTAACGACGTATAGAAATAGATATGTTCCCGTCCATTATTACTGACGTATAAAGAATAGATCTGTTCTTGATGTATAAAGAATAGATCTGTTACAGACGTGTAAAGAATAGATCTGTTACAGACGTGTAAAGAATAGATCTGTTACAGACGTGTAAAGAATAGATCTGTTACAGACGTGTAAAGAATAGATATGTTACAGACGTGTAAAGAATAGATATGTTACAGACGTGTAAAGAATAGATCTGTTACAGACGTGTAAAGAATAGATCTGTTACAGACGTGTAAAGAATAGATCTGTTACAGACGTGTAAAGAATAGATCTGTTACAGACGTGTAAAGAATAGATCTGTTACAGACGTGTAAAGAATAGATATGTTACAGACGTGTAAAGAATAGATCTGTTACAGACGTGTAAAGAATAGATATGTTACAGACGTGTAAAGAATAGATATGTTACAGACGTGTAAAGAATAGATATGTTACAGACGTGTAAAGAATAGATCTGTTACAGACGTGTAAAGAATAGATATGTTACAGACGTGTAAAGAATAGATCTGTTGCAGATGTATAAAGAATAGATTTTAAGTGTGAAGTGGACTCTCTTTCACGTCCAAACACAGATGTGACCTTTGAACTCCTCCCTCCTTTGACCTTTGACCTCCTCAGAGCTCCTGCTGTGTCACTCCAGCATAACTCTCCTGCTGAGTCTATGATCTAGATCTATAGAGCTGCTGCTAGTTTACAGTTTGACCTTAAAGCGTTCCTGTGCCACACATTGATTAAAGCCTGATATTTAGATTTATTATCAAGGTGAATCATTACAGGAATAATACACGGCAATGACGACATAATCCAAGATGGCCTCCTGGACTCGAAACAAGACTATTTATTTAATAAGAGCCTTAAAAGACATGGATATAATGAAAAGAGTGGATTGATGGAAGGATAAACATGCAGACATTCACACGGACACACTGACTTATTACACACACACACACACACTCCCTGTTCTCCTTTGGTGGGTCACATCTCAGTCTCACTGATAACATCCACCCACGGCGTTGGCGTGGTAATAAATAGTCCTGTGACTAAATGTGTGAGATGTGTAGCTGCAGGTGTGTGAAAGCAAAGCGCTCTTCATTCACACCGTGACACGCTAACTTTGTATTTAGATTAGCGGACGGTAATTACGCTGCATTATCCAATTAGCTTGACGAGGACCCGCCGCCATGTAAACACATTCCCTCTGTGACAGAAGTAGTCCAACATCAAAGGCTTCTCCGTCTATCAGCTGATACCCTCGTCCTAATGACGCCACTTTAAATATAACACACACACACACACACAGCTGCATTAACGCGTCAAAGCCAGTGATGTGTGGGCTTTTTGGGGGATTTATTGGAGCCAAAGCTGCACAATAACAAACTGAAAACTTATGTGTGAGTTTGAAAATTCCGGAAACTCAATTTTAACCGTTTAAACGCTGAAGTAGCAAAATGACAAACTAAGGAAGCTGCTGACTGCAACAAATCACAGGCTTCAGCATTTTCTATGTTCATTTCATTTATTTATCCATTGACGTTTCATTGTTTTTCCCTGTTTCAGATTAATGACTTTTAGACTTCCTGAAAGCAAGGTTGGGGTCAATTATAATTGTGATCCTGTAAATTGATTACAATTTTGGCGTAATTATAATCGTAATTGTAATTTAAAAAATCTGTCGCTGTTGTAATCGTAATTAAATTGCAATTGAGTTAAGACAATTGACATTGTAATTACAACTTTACCGATGTTTTGGACAAAGAGTTTATAGCTATTGTTGAATTCCAACTCTTGTCCCTAGTTGGGCTGTTACATTAGACATAATCAATGCACTAAAATATATAAATGTAAAGATACTAAAACGACATCATACACACATAAAAAAACAAATACAATCATCACAACGCTATATGAATAAAAGGTAGTCAAATTATAATTGAGCTTTAGTACCAGTAATGGAGAATGTAATTTTAATTGACTTGCAGGGGGAAAATAATTGTAATTTCTTTGTAATTGGGAAAAAATGCTGGTTATCGTAAAATAAATTAATTTGTAATTGAACATGGAAAATTGAAAATGAAATTGTAATTGAAAAATGTAATTGCCCCCAACCCTGCATGAAAGTATTCCAAACATGCTAAATATGGTAACTTAATGTTATTAATTTAATATTTCTGGAATATCGCAAGATTTTGACGTCTGTCCATTTGCAAAGGTACGGACTTGGTCGTCGTTTTAATGTGGAAAACCTTCTGTAAATGTGAATTTATCTTTTTTCTCACAAAAAAAGTCACTCAGGGTTTAGTTTGTGTTGTATGGCCGTTTCCGTCTGATTTAGTGCGAGAATCAACATTTCCTTCCCAGGTTTCCTTCAAATATTGTAAATGTTTGATATGCATGCGAGGGTGCACGGTGGCTTAGTGGTGAGCACGTCCGCCTCACAGCAAGAGGTTTCCTCCCACAATCCAAAAACATGACTGTACGGTTGATTGGGGTCTCTAAAATTGCCCATAGGAGTAAATGAGAGTGAGTGGTTGTCTGTCTTTGTTGCCCTGCGATGGACTGGGGCTCTGTCCAGGGCGTACCCCCGCTCAGCGCCCAATGAGAGCCGGAGATTGGCACCGGCAGACCCCCGCGACCCTGTAAAACAGGAGCAAGTGGGTTTGAAAATGGATGGACGATATGCACGCAAGGTTATATTCACATTGTAAATTTTGCTTAATTTGTAAAAATTAAGTCGCTCCTTTTTTTGTTTATCGTATTTTCCAGCGTATAAGACACCGTCAATGTGGGACCTGCATTAATATTAGAACAAACACACACACATGCGGAGGACGCACGTGTGATGTACACAGTAGAGCTTTAATCGGACTGAAAAAAGAAGACCTAGTCCGAGAGAACACTGTCAGTGCCTGATCCTTTCAGATTCTTTCAACACAGACTACGTCACTTCCTTCACTCGCTATCCTTACAACAGAGCTGCTGTGACGTGATATTTTAATGTAAACTTGGAATGTGCAATATTTTATCGTTTAGGATTTATCGTCAAAAACATTTTCACCGGTAAGAATACGTCATTCCACGATATAAACGATAAATTCCCATGTTGGAAATTAGCGAGGGCCACGGGCCATTTGTCCCTCAATTTAGCCAAGAACGCCCCAAAAAAATCACACCCACGGACGGCGGTGCTCGTCTCGCTACCTGAAGCTGCCGAGCTGTGATACATCATGAACCACTACTTGGTTAAAACCAGACAACCATCAACAAAGTCAACCAATCCAAGTTCCTCCGTCAGATCCACCCAAAGTTCCACAAACACTGTGACAGAGATGAACCTGTAGCAACGATTATAAACTGGAAACTTAACTAAAGCTAACTATGCTAAGCTAGCACACCAACACAACAGACTGGGCTAAGAGCTAAAGCTAACCACTCCATATATGGAATAAATTAATGACATACAATAACACTAATAAAGTGACCCACATCCACTAAAATATTCCATAAAATATCAGCTCATGAACTATTTGAGTCAGCAGTTATTGTAGCATTTTTTAATGTGTCTAAAGTTGATGTATTCACATGTATTTGTGTTTGTAAAGAACCTGTTTACACTTTAAGTTGGGAATTGTTTTGTTTATTTATTTATAGTTTTTTTTTTTATTAATTGCGATGTTTATCGTTATCATCATTAATACCAGAAATTATCGGGATAATTTTTTTAGTCCATATCGCCCATCCCTAATGTAAACCCACCATACAACGTTTGTGAAATATTTTAATAATACATAAGTAAATATGTGACTGATTTTAATTGTTAATTAAAAAAACAGATAAAAACACAATACACAACATTGACAATCAAAAACAGAACAGGAAAATAATAAGAACCAAAATAAATTGGAATGAACTCAAAACATAAATTTCTAATTTATTTTTTTGAAATAGCAGGGTTTCAACCTTTTAAATAGTACACAAACTGCTGTAAAATAGGCCGACCGGATGGAGACGCGTTTCACGCATGCGTAGAAAGGATCTGAAACTATCAGGCCCGCGAAAGGATTGGGTAGTGACATACACGGTCTGAACCTGTCCACCAGGATAAAGCGATGTCACTTTAAGTCTGAACACATTTCAACCAGACGGTATTCACATCCGTACGAGCGCATATAAAATGATCCGTTGTGAGTTACAAACATGACGAGCAGCTTCATGTGATGCTATACATGTGATACTACACGCTACGTCTGGTTGAATCTACACTGTTTATATTGGACAGTAATTACGATTACCAAGTGGAGGATGCACACAGGCAGCACCAGGGGCAGCTACATGGCTGCAGGGGTCCTCGGGTCATCAGGTAAAGACGGGGGCATCTGAGCAGATTGCCTTTATTAAATAGATAGTGTTTCTGGGTTATTCAGATTAAAGAGGTTAAAACTCGTGCACGCCAGGAAGTCCCTTTTGTGTCCAAGTGTGCAACAATTGTTATGACGATACCGATTAAAAAAGGAAAAAACATCAAATTTCCCCACGTTGCTGAAAACTGAACGTAGGGGGTGACATTAGTTTGTAGGGGAGCAAAATTACAATGTCGGTGGTGAGAACCCTGCTGACCATCATCATGTGATGGAATGACTGAACTGTAACAGCCACTGAACATCACAGTGAACCAAACGTTCGAAAACCAAACGTTCGAAAACCAAACGTTCGAAAACCAAACGTTCGAAAACCAAACGTTCGAAAACCAAACGTTCGAAAACCAAACGTTCGAAAACCAAACGTTCGAAAACCAAACGTTCGAAAACCAAACGTTCGAAAACTAGCTTTGGATCATGTAGAAAAAAGGAAAATCCTGCACAACTTAAAATGTAAATGGTTTCTTTTTTTTGGTATTTCATAATTTAAAACAGTACACTTAATTTGGTCTATTTGCACTATATATGACATGTTCATCTGTTTATCACTGTGCTACACATTTAATCAGCTGTTTAACAGGAAAATAAGCTGAAAGCTGAGTGAAACTCTCCCAAAACATGTCATAAGTATTTCCGTTTTGGGAAGTTAATCGATTTGCTCCATTAATCAGAGGCCCCGCCCCCTACGTCGTTGCACAGAATATCTATAAAATACCAACAAATAAACAAGGTGCCGACACCCACTCTGACGTGTGTTGCGTTCAGAGTCCTTTTATTGGGATACGAAGGGGAAGCAGCTTTTGTCTTTGCACTTGACGTGAACTTCACACGCTCAAAGGTGACGGCGGCGTTAATTATCCACCGCTCGCCCTGAGCCGGGGCTTTGTGCGCTCGCATCTCCACGGAAACAGTTACCAAGAGTTACGCAACCTCCACAACCCTCAGTGACCCACATTCCAGCACTGAATAACACACACACACACACACACACACACACACACACACACACACACACACACACACACACTCTTCCTGCTCCACCCTGGCCTATCGAAGCCAGAGAGAGAGAGAGAGAGGTAGAGAAAGTTGGTTACTCCTCCGTGTGAAAATGTAAACATGGAACTCCTCCCGCCTTTTTTCAGCAGACGAACGCAGACAGATTTAAGCAGACAGGCTTTAATCTGCCTTAAACCTGCTTAAGTCGACCTGTTTACAACTCCCTCCAATCTTTTTATAAACTCATACTGTAAACAACAAACATTCATTAAGACTCAAATAGAAAATAAAAAACTACAACTAAAACTCTAGTCTAATTTCTGTCTTTTTATAATTATTAACAAATTCATCTAATTTAGTTTGCTTTACTTTAACCTGACGGCTTCTTGATTTTTGTGTATATTTGTATTATTTTTGTATTATTATTATTACTTTTTTCTACTGTAATGTGCACACTTGTGTTTAATCCTTGTTTAATTAACAGTATTTTACTTAAATATGTACGTTTGTTTATTTCATTCTTTTCTTTGTTTAATGTTTATTCTTTTAATTTTTAATATTTCTCGAGCCTCTTAAAGTATTTTCCCCCTGGGATAAATAAAGTATTTCTGATTCTGATCATTTGCATAATTTTTTTGACCACTACGCTGGTCAAAAATATTAGATAATTTTTATTAACCATATATACTACAATACACATGTATATTCTTATATTTTTTTAATTTTTTTTTAATGAATATCACATCTTATTTTTGACATTTTAGTGAACTTATTGACCATGTTTTTATTATTAATGTTGTTGCTTTCACAGTTTTATGTCTTATATCTACAAATATTATTATTAATATGTCATGTAATTGTAAATCTTCATTTATTTATTTCATTTCTTTAACTCCAGTGTATTCGTGGTGGGAGATGTTTGCTCTCGTTGCGCTTTTTCTCTCATATTTATTAAAGATGGCATCGAGTGGAAAAAAAAAAACAAGAAAATGAAAAATTAATGGGTTTTTTGTCTGTAATGTCCGAGGTGTTCCACTTCCTGTGCCTAATGCGACTGTCCTTTTGTGTTCCTCTCCTAATCAAGGACCTGGAGTTCCACGGCGTGATGCGCTTCTACTTCCAGGATCGAGTCGCCGGGAACTTTGCCACTAAATGCATTCGAGTCTCCAGCACGGCGACGACGCAGGACGTGATCGAGACGCTTGCCGAGAAGTTCAGACCAGACATGAGGATGCTATCCTCGCCTCGGTACTCGCTGTATGAGGTCCACGTTAGCGGGGGTGAGTCTTAAAGGGATCCGCCACTGTTTTTATTAGTAGATCAGTGTCTAACAAAACACATTATTATGCACCATATTAGTTTTATTAACTTTTAAAAATAGGACTAGTTTACAGTTTTAGAGCCTGTGTTCCTCCATCTTGAAATCATGTGATTGATGATGTCACACGGCCCCACTGCCTGTAAACATCCCATTATTTTCTATTGGAGTGAAACATTCAGCCTGATTTTTAGATCATTTAGCAGCTTTTTCAGGCAAAATAATGTGTGCTTCTTTTAGTTGCTCTAAATAATCAGGAAAAGTTAAAGATGTCGATGTAAACTTCTTTTGTTTACAGAAAGAGAATAAAAACTGTTGTGACCCAAAAACAAATCTGTGACTGCAGGGGGCGACAGTTTCAACTCTGCGGTTTGGTAGTAGACAATGAAGCAGAGAAGAAGAGCTCTCCTAAGGGAGCTTAACTCCCCCTTAAACAGTGTGCTGACACGCTCTGGTGGCTGAAGTTAGCGAGTAAATCAGACTGTTGAAGGACTCCCCCCAAAATGACTTTTTTTCTCAGGGTTTGTGTGTCAACCTGTGGGTGGTAAAAATAGCACAGTTTGAAATTATCGGTTGTTATTACCATATTTTAAACCATTTTTGAAAAAAGTTAATTTATTGTAAGTTTTATTGGTTTTTGTTTTTCTGTTTCTGCTTGCTAAATTTATTCTCAGAAATGGTCATTAAATTTTTTTTATTTTACTTTACTGCTTTCATTTATTTAAAAATCTATTTATAGTAGAATAAATATACATATTTGTTTGGTGTCAACTGTTTGTTTTTGTCCATTCATAAAATATTTTCACACTCAAATTGAAATTTGAAGAAAAATAATAAATTTTTTTCAATGGAAACTTATCCAAGTAATACAAGTAATAAATGTAGAATTATATACATATTTAGATATGTAGATAAATATACATTTATTCATGTATTTATGTATTTGAATTCCCTCTAAATATGTGTGTGTGCGCGCGTTAGAAGAGCGACAGCTGGATCTGGACGAGAAGCCTCTCGTGGTTCAGCTGAACTGGAACAAAGACGACAGAGAAGGACGCTTCGTCTTAAAGAACGAAAACGACATCCTGCCCAAGGTGACAATCAAAGAAAAGTTTGACTCAAGGGCATCAGCGTTTCCAAGCACTGACGTCCTGCGTCTGTTTCCATCTTCTCACAGAAAAGTCAGAGTAACGGGCCGGAGAAGGAGAAGGACGGCGTCATACAGAACTTCAAGAGGACTTTGTCCAAGAAGGAGAAGAAGAAGGAGAAGAAGAGAGAGAAGGAGTTCGCCCGAATCCCCGACGGAGATGATCAGATGCTGAGTCGGGAGGACGGGTAACACACACATACACACACACACACCAGGAGCAGAACACCTCAGAGAACCATAAGCTCCTCCTCTTTGTGGTTCCGTTCAGGGAGAACAACCGTCTGGCAGCAGAGGTCTACAAAGACATGCCTGAGACCAGCTTCACCAGAACCATCTCCAACCCAGAGGTGGTGATGAAGAGGCGGCGGCAGCAGAAGCTGGAGAAACGCATGCAGGAGTTCATGAGCAGTGACGGGAGACCAGACTCAGGTGTGTGGACTCGTTAACGGGTGTGAAACATGTCAGAAGCTGATGGGTTGAAAGTGACCAAAAATGGTAGAAAAGGTGGTGAAAAGGATTTTAAAAACAACAGAAAATGGTTAAAAGTTGCAAATTAAAGTGGACAAAAACTGAGAGAACAAGTGGTAAAAAGGGATGAAAGTGTGAATATTGGCTTAAAAGTGGCAGAAAAAAGTAGGTTAGTTTAAACTGGCAAATATTGGGCATGACAAATGGTGAATGTGGTTAAATTGGCAAAATTAAGAGGTTAAAAGTGACAATAATGGGTCAACATATGTGACATTAGGTGGAAAAGTGGTGGAGAGGGTTTATAAGTGCTGAACATGTCTTGAAAGTGGAAAAGAATTACAGAAAAGACATTGAAATTTGATGAAGTGGCAGAAATGGGAATAATGTAGCAAAAATGCATGATAAGGAGCAAAAATGCGAGCGCTCCAGTGGCAGCGTTTCCTGACACGCCCTGAAACAGAACACACGGGTGAACGAGCCTCTCCTGCAGTTCTGTCAGCTATAAAATCCTCTGACTGAACTGTGGAGCCAAAGGTGGAGCAGGAGGGGCCTCCTGTGAGTCCTACGGCTGTGGCTTAAAGCAGACCTGAGGTGAACCCTGTCCTGGAGCTAATCTGACAGAGCAGACGCTGTTGGCTCACTGCATGTGAAGGAAGGAGGAGACGTCTGATCGAAAACTGGTGTAAATCATCCAGGTGTGGGAGCCTCACACGGACACTTGGTGCAACTCACTCTGCCACACAAACTTTCACGTGTTCACATGAGTTTTCAAACAATTTCCTCCAAAACCTTATTTAATAACCTCTTAAACCCCAACGGACCCGCCGGTGGGGGCAGATCCAGCTTCTGTGACTCTCACGGGTCTAAATGTTGTAAAGAATGAATTAAATCATACCTTCTATACATCTCTGTTGCTCCAATGTGCATAAAATAGACTAATAATGATTGGAATCAATTTGATTGACATATTACAGTTTTTTTTACTTGTTTCCAAACTTGTGAAAAACTTTGGCACAGTTGTGGCACAGTTGTGGCAAAGTGGGCTTCTTCCTGAACTTTTTTATTTTTATTTTTTTACAAAAACATGTATCTTTTGCTGCAGTTGGTGTCCATACATTAGTTCAATTATTTCTGCTTTTATAGCCTTCGTTAATGAGAATTGGCTTTACATATATATATATATATATATTTGTAGTCTGGCCAAAAAAAAAAAAATATATATATATTTTTTTTTTTTTGGCCAGACTACAAATTTCCAGATTTAAAACATGATTTATCAGTATCATATATTTAAAAATTTCACATCATCTGTAACCACTAAGGGTCCTACTTTAATCTGAAAAAAAAAAATAGCCATGTAGGTCATGTAGAAGCTTAGAAATGTAGCTGAGCTTAAGCGATTTTTAACTACTTCTAAAACAAAATGTTTCTTTGAAAACCTTTCAGCCGTCGCATATTTCAGAATTTCCTTTACGTTTTGACCCTGCTCAATGAGTGCTGCTACATGCTACGCTAACTTAAACATGTGGGACTTGTTGCTGTTACAGAGTCCCAGTGGAAGACATACATATTTAATGATTCACCTCCAAGTTTCACCGTCAACGTGACTGAAGGAATATGAAACAGAAGCTGCACAGACTGTCAAACTAAAGCCCTAAAAGATGTGAAGGAGATGTTTTTCTGAAGATTGTCTTGTTTATGTTCCAGGAGGAACATTGAGGATTTACGCAGACAGCCTGAAGCCCAACATTCCCTATAAGACCATCCTGCTCTCTACCAGGGACACGGCCGACTTTGCTGTCGTGGAAGCGCTGGAGAAGTACGGCCTGGAGAAGGAGAATCCCCGGGAATACTGCATCGCTCGGGTAACTACCATTAGTCAGCACTTTATCCACATGCCATGCATCCTCAGTGAATCTAAGCTGGAGATAAACGGGACTTTCCTGGGCAGGAACAGGGCAATGTTGGTTGCTTTTATTCTGAAATGGGTTTGGGAAAACTGAAGCATTTATCACACTTCTAACACTAGAGGACTAGAAGTGTTTTCAGAGTCTACTGATGTGGTCGGAATAGATTAAATATTAAAACTATACTTTAGGTGTAATATATTCTGAGTTTGTGGATAAAAATTGCAGCTTAACACACTGAATTGTGTCATAGTTTAAGAATGGGCAACCCTGGCAAAAATATACAAAATGACTCCAAAACACACAAAATGACTCTGAAATCACACAAAATTTAAATATTTTGTCAACGATATTCTTTTTTTTAGAGATTATTACTCTTTTTTTAATCTATATATTTTCACTGTGTTAATTGATTGCTTAAAATACATTTGTGGAAGGTGAGACAGTTGGAGTTTGGTTACAGGCTCTATGATGATAAATAACTATCGAATGAAATTAAATATGTAGCTCTACTCCTAAACTCTATATTTTCATTGTGTAAAATATAGTATACAGTGGTCCCTGGTTTATCGCGGGGGTTACGTTCTAAAAATTACCCACAATAGGCGAAATTTGCGAAGTAGTCAGCTTTATTTTTTTACTATTATTATACGTGTTTTAAGGCTGTAAAACCCCTCACCACACACTTTATACACTTTTCTCAGACAGAAATGGACATTTCTCTCTTGTTTAAACTTTCTCAAAGTTCAAACCTTTGTAGATTTTAAAACATAAACCTGTTTTCAAACATACAACACTTCAGATTCACACTGCTAGTGATCAGACATTGATGCTGAACGCATTCAGAGTCTGTGTTTACAACACAGACACCGGTCTGTTCACCCATTCAACCATGGAGTAGAAGCTGTGTGACCATCTGGAGCTGTATGACACGCCTTTATAACCAGGACCGGACTAGGAAGGATTAGGCATGGTGGAGAATCGGTGAGGAGGTGGTAGTAGCAGGTAAAAGTTATCTCTGTAGCACTGAGCTAGCATAGCATTAGCCGCTAATCACACCGGCTTTTTTCACTGGTGGTTTACGTTTATGAGAGGAGAAAAAGGAGCACAGCTCCTCTCTTCAGCAGGCAGTGAAACTCACCGTGTTGGATGTGTCGCTGGTGGGTGAACGCAGCATTAGCCAATCAGGACACAGAACACAATGTAAGTTCATACGCTGTAAAAAAAAATGCATCCAAAATTGCACTGTAAAAAAAATCCGTGAAAAACCGAGGCCGTGAAAGGTGAGCCGTGATATAGCGAGGGACTACCTACTGTATCTGCTACAAACTGCTCTTTTAAAGGTGTGTGTGTGTGTCTAATTAGATTAATTCTTTAGCACTCTGCAGAATTCATTCACTCCTGTTCTTTACAACCTTGACCCTCCCTGCTCATAGAAAAAACACAGCACCATCATCCTGATGAGCTGCTGTTTGGAGGAACATCAAAGTCACAGCAGCACGTCAATACACACACAGACACACACACACACACAGACACACACACACACACAGACACACACACACACACAGACACACACACACACACACACACACACACACACACACACACACACACACACACACACACAGACACAGACACAGACACACACAGACACACACACACACAGACACACACACACACAGACACAGACACACACAGACAGACACACACACACAGACAGACAGACACACACACACACACAGCAGACTGAGAGATCTGTAAGAAAGCTGCTGCTTGGCACCAATAACCTGGAAGTGGAATGTTGCTCAGCCGCTCTTATAATACGACTGTGTGTGCGCTTTATTAAACATATGAATTAAAATATAAACATTAAAAATATGTTCCCACAAATGGGAATTTTTTTAATTTTGCAGTTTGCATTAATTGAATAATACTTATATGTAGGAAAATTATAGATGTTTTTGGAGTCATTTTTGTGTACATTTGCGGTTTTTGTGTGTTTTTTCTGTTATTTTGTGTACTTTTACTGTTTTTTGTGCACTTTTTTGTTTTCATGTACTTCTGCTGTTTTTTGGGCACTACTGCTCTTGTGTGCTTTTGTTGTTATTTTGTGTGATTTTGCTGTTTCTTGTGTAATTTAGCTGTTACTTTGTGTACTTCTTTTTAGCAAGATGATAAATCTGGCAAAGAGTCGATCCTAGATGACGCTGAGTGTCCTTTGCAGATCTTCAGGGACTGGCCTGCAGACAGAGGTAACACACACCCCCCCCCCCCCCCCCCCCTCATTCCATGATCAATGCTGCCCCCTGGTGCTGCTTTTCTTTCACTACAGAATACTGGAGTTAGTTTGAGCTTTGGGAGTAAATGAAGTCTGAGAAATAATAGTTTTGCTTTGATGAAATTAAGCACCAAATTATTAGTAGTACTCCTATAGTATTCCTTTTACCTTTATCCCAGGGATATTTGCCTCCAGAAAATGATTTTCAGAAAAATGTTGACCAAGTTTTTGTGTCAGACACTTTGTTTATTTGTTGAATCCATAAATAAGCCCTTGATAATGAAACCATGACCTGTTCTCTAGTGCCACCATCAGGACAAACTTTTAAATTATCATTAATTAATTTTGAATGGTTTTCATCCAAATCTTCTGAAGTGTACATTAATGAGCAGTAGAGTATGATCCCTATTGGTTGTGGTGATGACATTTGACCTTTACTGCAGCGCCACCTTCAGGTCAAACCTTTAATTTTACAGTTAGTGTTTTGTGAAAATTTAAATCTTTTCTAATTTGGGGTGCACATTCATCACTCTCACAGAATGAACCATATTGATTGATGTTGTGACCCTCCCCCTTTCCTCTCATGAACTTATTTTTTATTTGTTCTTCCTTTTTGTAACATATTTGGAATTATTCAAGATAAAGTTTCAGACACATCCTCCTCTACGTCACTTTCACTGTGAAAGAGCTGTTCCAAAACCTCACTGATAGTAAACAGTAAAGGACATTTTCAAGAGAGAGAGAGAGAGAGTGTGCAGATTGCAATACACAGACAGACAACTTTTACACAACTAAAACAGCTTGGGGTCAAATTGACATGTGTTCAGCACATTGGTAAAAATATCAATTTTCAATAATTTATTTGTAGTCGTCATCTTTTTTCTGTTTTTTGTGTATTTTTGTGAGTTGTCTGTAACTTTGTATGTTTTTGGGAGGTGCTTTGTGTATTTATTTTGCTGTTTTTTGTGTATCATGTTGATTTTATGCTTAATCAATTGTAGCCATCAAATTAGAAAAAGTCATGAAATATGAAGATAAGAAAATAAAGTCAACTATTGTTTTTTTGAATGATAAACAAATTGACCCCAAGGATAATAGGAGGGTTAATAAATCACACAATTTCTTTTCCTTTTCCTGCCTGACCCACAAGTTGAGAACCTCTGATCTAAGAAGCACCGCTAAGGATTCCCAGGACTAATATTTATAATAATATTTGTTGTTCAGGAGCGTTGGTTTTCCAGCTGAAGAAAAGACCACCTGACTTCCAGAGCAGGAAGGGAAGGAAAGTGGAGGACAAAGGCCTCAGAGGGAAGGAGGGATCGCTGCCGCCGGAAAAACTGCCTTACCTGGTGGAGCTGAGCCCAGGTAGAGACACACACGTGCGCTAACCGCTAACCGAGGCTAACCGAGGAGCGTTCCCTTCCTGTTTCTGCGTCCTTTGTTTCTTTATCCGTCCTCCATGAACGCATCAGGCCTGAGCAGGTCTCACTAACACACAGTCTGATGGACTGTTAGTGTGTGTGTACGTGTGTGTGTGTATGTGTGTGTGTACGTGGTGTCTTCTAGGGTTGGGGTCAATTATAATTGTATTTATAATTTTTAAAAATCTAATGCTGTCGTAATTGTAATTAAAGTGTAATTCAATTTAGATAATTGACTTTGAAATTGTAATTGCCATGAAAATTCTATAAAATTACAGAAAAATACATTAGAAGAAAACTAAAAAATACACTAAATCACTCAGAACATACAACAAGCAAACAAAATGACAGGAGAATACGAAACGCATTAAATTACAAAAGAAAACAAATTCACACAAAAATGCATTAAAGGGCTTCAAAAACACAAGTCAACAACCAAAGTGGACAAAATGACAGAAAAATACACAAAATGATGACAAAAATATAAAAATTGACAAAAAAGATGCACTCAACAACATCAAAAGCAAAACGGAATGAGAGAAAAATACACAATGATCAAAAAATAACACGAAAGGACAAAACAAAAACACACAAAATGAAAATATATAAGAAAAATATACAAAATTACCACTAAAATTATTCAAAAGCAACAAATTTACGCAAAAATGATGAACATGCAAAGAAATTGTCTGTTATAATTTAAAGCAAAACTGTGGAACTATGTTACAGTTCTATGTACAGTTCTACACATATGTAGTTAATAATGATTCAAATATGTTCAGATCAAGCATTCCCACATTTTACCATTAAAAAAAAAATGTAAATCTAGTGGTATACTGACATAAAATGCTCAGATGTCCACACCAAAAATATTAAAACCTACATTTTCATTGATTTTGAAACCTAACAAGGTAACCAATAGATAGTCAATAAATTAGAGGACAGATACTTGTTTTAAGTGTATTTTACAGCTGATTTAGGAGCTGTTAGCATTAGAGATGCTAACACAAGAGGAAGGTTAACTTTTATTAGGTTATTTATTTCAGGCTCAGTCATTGTGATTAATTGTAATTGAACTTTAGTAATTGAGAAGATAATCACAATTGACTTTCTGGAGATGAAAAAAGTTGAATTTGATTGTAATTGGAAAAAATGCTGGTCACTGTAATTGCAATTGAATTGTAATTGAACAGGGGTAATTGAAATTGTAATTGAGCCCAGCCCTGGTGTCTTCCATACAGATAATGCGTTAACAAGGTAATGCTGCATTTTTTTCTCCTTCCTGCATTTTCACTCTCTGCTTTGTCTGTTTTCCTTTCCTCCTTTTTTGGCATGTGGGATGTGTGTGTGTGTGCGTGTGTGCGTGTGCCCTGTGCATGTGTTCCTTTTCCTCCTACCCGCTGTCTGCTCGCCCGCCCGCCTGCGTAGGGCGAGGGAATCACTATGCCTACTACGCATATCGGCACCATGAAGGTAAAGGAAGTTTTCATGAAACGTTTTGACAGAACGAATGATTTTCATCTCGAAAACAAAACTTCATATTCTTTCTATCAAAGTGAAATGTTCACATTAAACATGACACGCTCATCACATTCCTCTGATTAAATCAAAACGAGTGCAGTGGCTGTTTCATGTGTTTTCCAAACGCCCTCATTTCTACGATGGTTTTTCCCCCCGCATGCGGCCCTCGCTTTAATTTGTGAGACCATAAAGTAAGCGCTCAAAATGACGTCAAAAACCATACAAAAATACAGAAACATACATTACACGAAAAATAAAAATACACCAAATCACCCAGAACATACAAAACAATGTACACAAACAAACAATATGACAGGAAAATACACAAAATAACTCAAAACAGAAAATGTAATTACAAAAGCAAGTAGCTCTGCCAAGTAGCTCATTTCCACCTATATTGTGATTTAAAGAGTACAGCATGCACTTCCTTTACACTACTATATTACCCATAAACCACCGCGCTTCAAGGAGCAGGCACATCCACACATATTGTGGTTTCCACGGGTGGTAGTTTCTCATTTTTGGTAATCCAGAACATCACCAAACTGTTATCACCTGTTCCTTGTCCCATTATCAACATTTGCTGAAAATTTCATTCAAATCCGTTCATACGTAACTTTTCAAGTTGTGTTGCTAACTGACAAACAGACAGGTATGCAGACAGACAGACAGACAGACAGACGCAGGGTAAAACATAATCTTCTGCTTTGCACTTGGCGAAGGTTATGATACAAATCTACATTAAAGGGCTTCAAAAACACAAGACGACAACAAAATGAAGAAAATGGCAGAAAAAAATACACAAAATGACAATATTTTTGATAAATCCAAATTGTGTCATTAGATACACTCTGCCATTACAGATAACCAGCCAGTTCACAGTCGAGAATTCCATCCAATAAGCGCACAGCGCTCGTGCGTAAAATGATTGGTCCCTCCCTGATCCCATAGTTTGATATCACCAATTTCTACAGGCTCTGAGCTTTCCAACACTGTGTCAATCATTCTGATTGGTCAAAGCATTGCTGAATAAAAGCCATGCGTAACTGCATCAAAAAGTGGAATCAAAAATAGCATTACGCATGACACCACAAAAACATGGATAAAAATGTGTATTTCAAGCCAAATTGCAACACTTAGTGGGTCAAACACAAGACTAACAATGATTGGAATCAATTTGACTGACATATTACAGTTACACGCTTGTTTCCAAACTTTTGAAAAACTTTGGCAAAGTGGGCTTCCGCCTGAACTTTTTTGTACAAAAACATGTGTATGTTTGGCCTAATGTTTATTATTTTCACCAAACTTGCTGCAGCTGATGTTCATACATTAGTTCCATTATTTCTGTTTTTATAGCCTTTGTTAATGATAATTGGCTTAATATTTGATGTACAAAATACAAAAATCAACACCAAAGATACACTAAACATGAAAAGTGAAACAAAATGAGAGAAAAATACTATCATGAAAGGACACAAAAAAACAAACAAAATAACACAAAATGGGAGCAAAATATACAAAATGACCACCAAAATAATTTAAAAAGCAAATTTACGCAAAAATCACTTGCAAAACACAAAATGACAACAGAACACGCAGAAAGAGAACAAATGTACGCAAAAATGACTTGACACAAAAACAACACAGGATACACAGAATGACGTATAAAACACATGAAACAACAACAGAAATACACATGACATTTAAAATGCACAAAATTAAAGAAAAATATATATAAAAACCTCAAATTTCACACAGAAAAAAGCAACAAAAAAACTGAAAAAATATGCAAAATCACCACAAAAATACGCAAAACGTAAAATGACTTTAAAAACTCAATATTAAAACAAAAATACACAAAATGACTCAAAACACAAAACAAAATAAACAACAATAAAATTACAGGAAAATACACAAAATGACACTAAAAACAAACATTTGTCTAAAGTTGGAGTTTTTTGGTTCAACAGATGGAAGTTTGCACACTTTTGCCTCGTTTTAGGACGGTTCCTAACTTTACCTCTCTCACTTTGTGTGTGAAACACTTCCTTTTTCTCACTTTGTTTGAATAACTCTCTGCTTCGCTGCTACTAAAACACACACACGCACACACACACACACACACACAGACACTCAAAGGCCCTCCAGGCTAATTACAGGCAGAATTACATATGAAAATACATGAAATACTGTATGAGGTTGCTTTAGGGGTTTGTTTGTTTGACTTAAATGTGCGCGTAGCCCTGTTTGATACCGTGTGTGTGTGTGTGTGTGTGTGTGCGTGCGTGTGCGTGCAGATGGCTCAGACTCACGGGACAAACCAAAGCTGTACCGGCTGCAGCACAGCATCACAGAGGTGGGCTCCGACTGCACGGAGGACGGAGCCATTCAGGTACAAAATCATTTACTATTGCAATCTATAGACGACCATGTACAAATAAAATAAAAGGATTTAAGATCAACTTTTCTGTGTGATTAGACATAAATACATTAGATAAGAAATTTAAAAAAAATGAATACATATGTAGATACCTTCACTTGTAAATTAATAACTTTAAAACAAGCACCTAAATAAACACATTCTTTGTCAAGTCAAATTATTTTAAATCAACTAAGGTTGTTTTATTTTATTTTTTTAATTTTCCATCCATCCATCCATCTTCTCCCGCTTAGCCGTTTCCGGGTCGCGGGGGCAGCATCCTCAGTAGGGAGGCCCAGACTTCCCTCTCCCCGGCCACTTCCTCCAGCTCTTCCGGGGGGACCCCGAGACGTTCCCAGGCCAGCTGAGAGACATAGTCTCTCCAGCGTGTCCTGGGTCTTCCCCGGGGCCTCCTTCCGGAGGGACGTGCCCTGAACGCCTCACTAGGGAGGCGTTCAGGGGGCATCCTAATTAGGTGCCCGAGCCACCTCATCTGGCTCTTCTCGATGCGGAGGAGCAGCGACTCTACTTTGAGCCCCTCCCGAATGACTGAGCTTCTCACCCTATCTCTAAGGGAGAGCCCAGCCACCCTACGGAGGAAACTCATTTCGGCCGCTTGTACCCGTGATCTTGTTCTTTCGGTCATGACCCAAAGTTCATGACCATAGGTGAGGGTTGGAACGTAGACCGACCTGTAAATCGAGAGCTTTGCTTTTTGGCTCAGCTCCCTTTTTACAATGACGGACTGGTGCAGACTCTGCATCACTGCAGACGCCGCACCAATCCGCCTTTTTAATTTTTCCTTTTTTAAAATTTGTTTCTGGAAAAAAAAGGGAAAATAGAGAAGAAACTAGAGTACTCGTAGAGCGCAGACCTCCGTCAAGTCCAGCATGAGTACCGGACAGGACATACACACAATGCACTTCCCTACTACTACTACATTACCCATAAGCCACCGCGCTTAAAGGAGCAGGCTCAGGCCCAAACATAGCTCCTATTTTCCTATTTTTTGGTATGTTCTCATTTTTGGTAAGCCAGAACGTCACCAAAATGTAATCGCCTGTTCCATGTCCAATTATCAGCATTTCCTGGAAATTTCATCCAATTCTGTTTGTAACTTTTCAAGTTTTCTTGCTAACAGACAGACAGACAAACACAGGGTAAAAGCTAACCTCCCGCTCTGCGCTTCACGGTTGGCGGAGGTAAAAATGAAAAAAGGGGGGAAGAAAGAAAAAAAGAGAGGGGAGAAAAAGAAATAAATAAAAGGAGGAAAAAAGAGAACAAAAAGAAAAAAAGTTGTCATCAAAAGGGAAAACAAGGGGGGTGAAG